>NW_026511776.1:0-25000 GCF_027579735.1 Bombina bombina
TATATCTACACATCAGCTAGTAGACAATCAAATGTTTAGGGCTCAGTTGCACTTCCTGTTGGCTTCAAAACATTTTTCAACATGTCAAATAGTGCATGAGAGACATTTTAGTATATTCTCTTTCTTCAAACAGTACTAAAGCTTTTTCCATCCCCATATATTAATGAGGTAAAGATATTACCTATATTGGTCTAAAACTCCATGGGGCCGATTTATCAAGGGCCGATTGGCCCCTG
Organism: Bombina bombina; assembly: GCF_027579735.1. Classification (NCBI taxonomy): domain Eukaryota; kingdom Metazoa; phylum Chordata; class Amphibia; order Anura; family Bombinatoridae; genus Bombina; species Bombina bombina. The sequence goes on from NW_026511776.1 coordinate 237, forward strand.
ATGCCCCTGTTTCCACGTGAGCCTTCAAGCTTGCCGGAAACAGCAGTTATGAGGAAGCGGTCTTAAAGGAACACTGAACCCAATTTTGTTTCCTGATTCAGATAGAGCATGCAATTTTAAGCAACTTTCTAATTTACTCCTATTAACAATTTTTCTTTGTTCTCTTGCTATCTTTATTTGAAAAAGAAGGCATCTAAGTTTTTTTTTTGTTCAGAACTGTGGCAGCACTTTTTTTATTGGTGGATGAATTTATCCACCAATCAGCAAGAACAACCCAGGTTGTTCACCAAAAATGGTCTGGCTTCTCAACTTACATTCTTGCATTTCAAATAAAGATACCAAGAGAATGAAGACAATTTGATAATAGGAGTAAATAAGAAAGTTGCTTAAAATTTCATGCTCTATCTGAATCACAAAAGAAAAAATTTGGTTTCAGTGTCCCTTTAAGACCGCTGCTCCTTAACTGGTCTTCTGCCTCTGAGGCTGCCGAAATCAATCCACCCGATCCTATACGATCGAGTTGATTGACATCCCCTGCTAGTAGCTGATTGACCGCAAATCTGCAGGGGGCGGCATTGCACAAGCAGTTCACCAGAACTGCTTGTGCAATGTTAAAGGGACAGTCTACAATATAATTGCTATTGTTTTAAATGATAGATAATCCCTTTATTACCCATTCCCCAGTTTTGCATAACCAACACAGTTATATTAATATACTTTTTACCTCTGTAATTACCTTGTATCTACACCCTGTTCCAAATTATTATGCCAATGATATATTTCACATTTAACTCAATAATTGATGTAAACAACAGTCAGCATAATTCTCATGTTATCAACTTTTAAGAGTACAATTCAAATTTTATTGAATAAACCTCCTAATGATAACAGTATTTTTTTTTCAAAATAAAAAACTTACAATGCACTGTTCCAAATTATTACGCACAGTAAGTTTCAAAACACTTTATAGGTTGTAAAGAACTGAAAATTGTCAGTTGTTGTGTTTGCAGCATATTTACTGAAATCAAAAGCTATTTCAATCAAACTTTGAACAACATTTTAACTTTTTAAACATTTTAACAGGTCACGTTACATTTTAACATAGGACCCCTTATTTGATAGCAGCTTCACAAGTCTTGCCTCCATTGAACTTGTGAGTTTTTGGACAGTTTCTGCTTGAATTTGTTTGCAAGATGTCAGAATAGCCTCCCAGAGCTGCTGTTTGGATGTAAACTGCCTCCCACCCTCATAGATCTTTTGCTTGAGGATGCTCCAAAGGTTCTCAATAGGATTGAGGTCAGGGGAGGATGGAGGCCACACCATGATTTTATCTCCTTTTATCCCCATAGCAGCCATTGATGCAGAGGTATTCTTTGCAGCATGAGATGGTGCATTGTCATGCATGAAGATGATTTTATTACGGAAAGCATAGTTCTTCCTTCTGTACAAGGGAAGGAAGTGGTCAGTCAGGAACTCCACATACTTTGCAGAGGTCATCTTTACACCTTCGGGGACCCTAAAGGGGCTGACCAGCTCTCTTCCCATGATTCCGGCCCAAAACATGACTCCACCACCGCCTTGCTGAAGTCGCAGCCTTGTTGGAACAGGGTGGCCGTCCACCAACCATCCACTACTCCATCCATCTTTACCATCCAGGGTTGCACGGCACTCATCAGTGAACACGACTGTTTGAAAATTAGTCTTCATGTATTTTTCTGCCCAATGCAGCCGTTTCTGCTTGTGAGCATTGGTTAGTGGTGGCTGAATGGAAGGTTTATGCACAGTTGCAAGACTCTGGAGGACTCTACACCTTGATGTCCGTGGGACTCCAGAGGCACCAGCAGCTTCAAATATCTGTTTGCTGCTATGTAATGGTATTTTAGCAGCTGCTCTCTTGATTCGATGCATGGATCTGGCAGAAATCTTCCTCAATGTGCCTTTATCTGCACGAACCCGTCTGTGCTCTGAATCAGCCACAAATCTCTTAATAGTGCGATGAAATCGTGAAATATCTAATGTTTTCATACCCCGTTCAAGGCATTGAACTATTTAATCTTTTTTCAGCAGCAGAGAGATCCTTTTTCTTCCCCATATTGCTTGAAAATGATGCTCTGCTTAATAATGTGGAACACCATCCTTTAGTGGTTTTTCCTTTAATTGGGCTCACCTGGCAATCTAATTATCACAGGTGTCCGAGATTGTTTTCATTGATCAAAAGAGCCCTGAGACACAATGCCATCCATGAGTTAAACTGAAAAAAAAAAATATTTAATCTTTGTGACACTGAAATAGAATTTGCATAATAATTTGGAACAGGGTGTAAGAACCGTCTTCCAGCGCCCTGATCACATGACTGTGACTGTTTATTATCTATTGTCTTGCATTTAGCATTGTGTTGTGCTAAATCTTAAATAACTCCCTGTGCCTGAACACAGTGTTATCTATATGGCCCACGTGTACTTTTTGTCTCTTTGGGCTCCATGTACTAAAGTGTCAATTTTCTCGCTGACAACGTGTCTGGTAGACTCGCTCGAACTCGCAGCTAGCGAGATGCTGCTCGCCCGCCATATGTACTAAAAAACAGCATAAAAAATCTTGTGTCTAATTCGCATCAAGCGCAGGCGAATGATTCATACATCTGATGCCTCGCTAGTTGCAAATGTACTATTATTTTCTTGTCAGTCATGTTTGTCCCACGTGACTGTAGGTGTCAGAAACGTCACTTTTGTCACGGGAACTTATTGCAGCACTGTATAAAGTCCAATTTATCTATTTTGTCAGACTTGATCATTCCCGAACCTGAAGCTTTTCAAGCCTTTTATTTTTATTTATAAATTAAGTATGGCAACTTCTGGATTGGATTCACAGACAAACAAATCCAAGAATCCACACTTCTCACACCAGCAGTACCTGGTTCTTGTTGATATGGTTCTCGACTCTTATGACTATTTATTCGGTTGTCGTGCGAAGCAAACTTCCAGTCACCGAAAAAAGAGTATCTGGACTCGTATCAGCGATGCTGTCAGTGCTCAGGGACCTGGGAAAAAGGACATTGACCAGATAAAGAAAAGGTACAACGACATTAAAAGATTTGCCAAAGCGAAATTGGCAAAAGAAAAAAATTCTTCCCCTGCTACCGGAGGTGGACCAGCTTATGTTGCAGATCTGACCGATTACGAGCAGAGACTTGTGCAGCGTTTAGGCCCCAAAATAATCATCGGGAATACAGATGATTGTGATAGCGACCTAAGAGGTACAAAATGTATTAACTCTAAATTTGTAGTATTTTAATTGAATGTTAATCGTATTCTAATTATCTAGTAGAGTCGGTTTATCCAAATTTTTATTAATTAAATATATTTGCAAATCAATGTTTTTTTTGTGACAATTTTGATTATGTAACATATAGGCCTATTCTGGCTACATTTTTGGTCCAGATTTATATTTCTATCATTCGACCAATAGTAGAATTAGTTAATTCCTCTTAAATGGATAGTGTAATTGATTATTTGTGGTATACAATACAATATTATATTGATAGGTTTTTTCCATTAAAAATAAAAAAAAATTAGATTCATTTTTCATACCTCCCAACATTTAAAAATTCAAAAGAGGGTCACCCCCCCCCCCCCAACAGTAAAAATTTGAAATGTGGAGCAGGGGATGGGAGGTTTAAAAAATCATAAGAAGAAAGTAATATAAGTGAAATTATAAATAAAGTCATATTTTTTAATACTCTCACGGCTAGATTTAGAGTTGGGCGGTAGCCGTCAAAACCAGCGTTAGAGGCTCCTAACGCTGGTTTTGGGCTACCGCCGGTATTTAGAGTCAGTCATTTAAGGGTCTAACGCTCACTTTCCAGCCGTGACTTTTCCATACCGCAGATCCCATTACGTCAATTGCGTATCCTATCTTTTCAATGGGATCATTCTAACGCCGGTATTTAGAGTCTTGGTTGGAGTGAGAGTTAGAACTCTAACGACAAAACTCCAGCCGCAGAAAAAAGTCAGTAGTTAAGAGCTTTCTGGGCTAACGCCGGTTCATAAAGCTCTTAACTACTGTGCTCTAAAGTACACTAACACCCATAAACTACCTATGTACCCCTAAACCGAGGTCCCCCCACATCGCCGCCACTCTATTAAATTTTTTTAACCCCTAATCTGCCGTCTGCACGCCGCCGCAAGCTACATTATACTTATGTACCCCTAATCTGCTGCCCCTAACACCGCCGACCCCTATATTATATTTATTAACCCCTAACCCGCCCCCCACAACATCGCCGCCAGCTACCTACAATAATTAACCCCTAATCTGCCGACCGCAAAGCGCCGCCACCTACGTTATCCTTATGTACCCCTAATCTGCTGCCCCTAACACCGCTGACCCCTATATTATATTTATTAACCCCTAATCTGCCCCCTCAACGTCGCCTCCACCTGCCTACACTTATTAACCCCTAATCTGCCGAGCGGACCGCACCGCTACTATAATAAAGTTATTAAACCCTAATCCGCCTCACTCCCGCCTCAATAACCCTATAATAAATAGTATTAACCCCTAATCTGCCCTCCCTAACATCGCCGACACCTAACTTCAAGTATTAACCCCTAATCTGCCGATCGGAGCTCACCGCTACTCTAATAAATTTTTTAACCCCTAAAGCTAATTCTAACCCTAACCCTAACACCCCCCTAAGTTAAATATAATTTTATTCTAACGAAATAAATTAACTCTTATTAAATAACTTATTCCTATTTAAAGCTAAATACTTACCTGTAAAATAAACCCTAATATAGCTACAATATAAATTATAATTATATTGTAGCTATTTTAGGATTAATATTTATTTTACAGGCAACTTTGTAATTATTTTAACCAGGTACAATAGCTATTAAATAGTTAATAACTATTTAATAGTTACCTAGTTAAAATAATTACAAAATTACCTGTAAAATAAATCCTAACCTAAGTTACAATTAAACCTAACACTACACTATCAATAAATAAATTAAATACAATTCCTACAAATAAATACAATTAAATAAACTAACTAAAGTACAAAAATAAAAAAAGAACTGTTACAAAAAAAAAAAAAAATATTTACAAACATTAGAAATAAATTACAACAATTTTAAACTAATTGCACCTACTCTAAGCCCCCTAATAAAATAACAAAGACCCCCAAAATAAAAAAATGCCCTACCCTATTCTAAATTACAAAAATTCAAAGCTCTTTTACCTTACCAGCCCTTAAAGGGGCCCTTTGCGGGGCATGCCCCAAAGAATTCAGCTCTTTTGCCTGTAAAAAAAAACATACAATACCCCCCCCCAACATTACAACCCACCACCCACATACCCCTAATCTAACCCAAACCCCCCTTAAATAAACCTAACACTAAGCCCCTGAAGATCTTCCTACCTTGTGTTCACCTCGCCGGGTTCACCGATCGGTCCAGAAGAGGATCCGAAGTCTTGATCCAAGCCCAAGCGGGGGGCTGAAGAGTGACGTCCATCCTCAGGCTGAAGTCTGGATCCAAGCGGCGGCTGAAGAAATCCATCATCGGGATGAAGTTGGAAGTCCATCTTCGGGATGAAGTCTTCTATCAAGCCGCATCTTCAATCTTCTTTCTTCCGGAGCGGAGCGGAGCCATCTTCTTCCCAGCGGACGCGGATCCAACCTCTTCAAGCGACGCCTACTAGCCGAATGACGGTTCCTTTAAGGGACGTCATCCAAGATGGCGTCCCTCGAATTCCGATTGGCTGATAGGATTCTATCAGCCAATCGGAATTAAGGTAGGAAAATTCTGATTGGCTGATGGAATCAGCTAATCAGAATCAAGTTCATTCCGATTGGCTGATCCAATCAGCCAATCAGATTGAGCTCGCATTCTATTGGCCAATAGAATGCGAGCTCAATCTGATTGGCTGATCCAATCAGCCAATCAGTGAATCTGATTGGCTGATTTCATCAGCCAATCAGAATTTTCCTACCTTAATTCCGATTGGCTGACAGAATCCTATCAGCCAATCGGAATTCGAGGGACGCCATCTTGGATGACGTCCCTTAAAGGAACCTTCATTCTGTTTTAGGACGTCGGAAGAAGAGGATGGATCCGCGCTGGAGGTCTTGAAGATGGAGCCGCTCGTCATCGGATGGAAGAACATAGAAGATGCGGCTTGGATGAAGATGTTTGCCGGTCCGGATCTACTCTTCTGCCCGGATAGGATGAAGACTTCTGCCGAAGATGGAATTCTTCAGCCGCTGCTTGGATCAAGACTTCAGCCGGAGGATGGACGTCACTCTTCAGACCCCGCTTGGGCTTGGATGAAGACTTTGGAGGCTCTTCTGGACCGATCGGTGAACCCGGTGTGGTGAAGACAAGGTAGGGAGATCTTCAGGGGCTTAGTGTTAGGTTTATTTAAGGGGGGTTTGGGTTAGATTAGGGGTATGTGGGTGGTGGGTTGTAATGTTGGGGGGGGTATTGTAAGTTTTTTTTTTACAGGCAAAAGAGCTGAATTCTTTGGGGCATGCCCCGCAAAGGGCCCTTTTAAGGGCTGGTAAGGTAAAAGAGCTTTTCTATTTTAATTTTAGAATAGGGTAGGGCATTTTTTTATTTTGGGGGGCTTTGTTATTTTATTAGGGGTCTTAAAGTAGGTGTAATTAGTTTAAAATTGTTGTAATATTTTTCTAATGTTTGTAAATATTTTTTTATTTTTTGTAACTTATTTCTTTTTTATTTTTTGTACTTTAGTTAGTTTATTTAATTGTATTTATTTGTAGGTATTGTATTTAATTAATTTATTGATAGTGTAGTGTTAGGTTTAATTGTAACTTAGATTAGGATTTATTTTACAGGTAATTTTGTAATTATTTTAACCAGGTACAATAGCTATTAAATAGTTAATAACTATTTAATAGTTACCTAGTTAAAATAATTACAAAATTACCTGTAAAATAAATCCTAACCTAAGTTACAATTAAACCTAACACTACACTATCAATAAATAAATTAAATACAATTCCTACAAATAAATACAATTAAATAAACTAACTAAAGTACAAAAAAAAAAAAAAATTTTTACAAACATTAGAAATAAATTACAACAATTTTAAACTAATTGCACCTACTCTAAGCCCCCTAATAAAATAACAAAGACCCCCAAAATAAAAAAATGCCCTACCCTATTCTAAATTACAAAAATTCAAAGCTCTTTTACCTTACCAGCCCTTAAAGGGGCCCTTTGCGGGGCATGCCCCAAAGAATTCAGCTCTTTTGCCTGTAAAAAAAAACATACAATACCCCCCCAACATTACAACCCACCACCCACATACCCCTAATCTAACCCAAACCCCCCTTAAATAAACCTAACACTAAGCCCCTGAAGATCTTCCTACCTTGTGTTCACCTCGCCGGGTTCACCGATCGGTCCAGAAGAGGATCCGAAGTCTTGATCCAAGCCCAAGCGGGGGGCTGAAGAGTGACGTCCATCCTCAGGCTGAAGTCTGGATCCAAGCGGCGGCTGAAGAAATCCATCATCGGGATGAAGTCGGAAGTCCATCATCGGGATGAAGTCTTCTATCAAGCCGCATCTTCAATCTTCTTTCTTCCGGAGCGGAGCGGAGCCATCTTCTTCCCAGCGGACGCGGATCCAACCTCTTCAAGCGACGCCTACTAGCCGAATGACGGTTCCTTTAAGGGACGTCATCCAAGATGGCGTCCCTCGAATTCCGATTGGCTGATAGGATTCTATCAGCCAATCGGAATTAAGGTAGGAAAATTCTGATTGGCTGATGGAATCAGCTAATCAGAATCAAGTTCATTCCGATTGGCTGATCCAATCAGCCAATCAGATTGAGCTCGCATTCTATTGGCCAATAGAATGCGAGCTCAATCTGATTGGCTGATCCAATCAGCCAATCGGATTGAACTTGAATCTGATTGGCTGATTCCATCAGCCAATCAGAATTTTCCTACCTTAATTCCGATTGGCTGACAGAATCCTATCAGCCAATCGGAATTCGAGGGACGCCATCTTGGATGACGTCCCTTAAAGGAACCTTCATTCTGTTTTAGGACGTCGGAAGAAGAGGATGGATCCGCGCTGGAGGTCTTGAAGATGGAGCCGCTCGTCATCGGATGGAAGAACATAGAAGATGCGGCTTGGATGAAGATGTTTGCCGGTCCGGATCTACTCTTCTGCCCGGATAGGATGAAGACTTCTGCCGAAGATGGAATTCTTCAGCCGCTGCTTGGATCAAGACTTCAGCCGGAGGATGGACGTCACTCTTCAGACCCCGCTTGGGCTTGGATGAAGACTTTGGAGGCTCTTCTGGACCGATCGGTGAACCCGGTGTGGTGAAGACAAGGTAGGGAGATCTTCAGGGGCTTAGTGTTAGGTTTATTTAAGGGGGGTTTGGGTTAGATTAGGGGTATGTGGGTGGTGGGTTGTAATGTTGGGGGGGGTATTGTATGTTTTTTTTTTACAGGCAAAAGAGCTGAATTCTTTGGGGGCATGCCCCGCAAAGGGCCCTTTTAAGGGCTGGTAAGGTAAAAGAGCTTTTCTATTTTAATTTTAGAATAGGGTAGGGCATTTTTTTATTTTGGGGGGCTTTGTTATTTTATTAGGGGTCTTAAAGTAGGTGTAATTAGTTTAAAATTGTTGTAATATTTTTCTAATGTTTGTAAATATTTTTTTATTTTTTGTAACTTAGTTCTTATTTATTTTTTGTACTTTAGTTAGTTTATTTAATTGTATTTATTTGTAGGTATTGTATTTAATTAATTTATTGATAGTGTAGTGTTAGGTTTAATTGTAACTTAGATTAGGATTTATTTTACAGGTAATTTTGTAATTATTTTAACTAGGTAGCTATTAAATAGTTATGAACTATTTAATAGCTAGTGTACCTGGTTAAAATAATTACAAAGTTGCCTGTAAAATAAATATAAATCCTAAAATAGCTACAATATAATTATAATTTATATTGTAGCTATATTAGGGTTTATTTTACAGGTAAGTATTTAGCTTTAAATAGCAATAATTTATTTAAAGGGACATAATACTCATATGCTAAATCACTTGAAACTGATGCAGTATAACTGTAAAAAGCTGACAGGAAAATATCACCTGAGCATCTCTATGTAAAAAAGGAAGATATTTTACCTCACAATCTCCTCAGCTCAGCAGAGTAAGTTCTGTGTAAAAAGTTATACTTCACCTGCTCCCAGCTGCAGGTAAAAATAAAAAAAAAATGAAGAAATGAACAGCAGCCAATCAGCATCAGCAGTGCTGAGGTCATGAACTCTTACTGTGATCTCATGAGATTTGACTTAACTCTCATGAGATTTCATAGTAAGCTTCCTTTACCTGATTGGTGAAATAATATGAGAGTGCACGATGCTCATCCCCTAAGATGTCCCAGGACAGACACACTAAAATGCTGCTTAGAAATCCTTTACAATGGGATGTGGCTACTGAGGAACTTTTGAGGTAAAATATCTTTCTTTTTTACTTAGAGATGTTCAGGAGATATTTTCTAGTCAGCTTTTTACAGCTATGCTGCATCACTTTCAAGTGTTTAAACATTTGGGTATTATGGCCCTTTAATAAGAGTTAATTTATTTCGTTAGATTTAAATTATATTTAATTTAGGGGGGTGTTAGGGTTAAGGTTAGACTTAGCTTTAGGGGTTAATAAATTTATTAGAGTAGCGGTGAGGTCCGGTCGGCAGATTAGGGGTTAATACTTGAAGTTAGGAGTCGGCGATGTTAGGGAGGGCAGATTAGGGGTTAATACTATTTATTATAGGGTTATTGAGGCGGGAGTGAGGCGGATTAGCGGTTAATAACTTTATTATAGTAGCGGTGAGGTCCGGTCGGCAGATTAGGGGTTAATAATTGTAGGTAGGTGGAGGCGACGTTGGGGCGGCAGATTAGGGGTTAATAAATATAATATAGGGGTCGGCGGTGTTAGGGGCAGCAGATTAGGGGTACATAGGGATAACGTAGGTGGCTGCGGTGTGCGGTCGGCAGATTAGGGGTTCAAAAATTTTAATAGAGTGGCGGCGATGTGGGGGGGGGGCCTCGGTTTAGGGGTACATAGGTAGTTTATGGGTGTTAGTGTACTTTAGAGTACAGTAGTTAAGAGCTTTATGAACTGGCGTTTGCCCAGAAAGCTCTTAACTCCTGACTTTTTTCTGCGGCTGGAGTTTTGTCGGTAGATTTCTAACGCTCACTTCAGCCAAGACTCTAAATACCAGCGTTAGAAAGATCCCATTGAAAAGATAGGATACGCAAATGGCGTAGGGGGATCTGCGGTATGGAAAAGTCGCGGCTGCAAAGTGAGCGTTAGACCCTTACCTACAAGACTCTAAATACCAGTGGTAGCCCAAAACCAGCGTTAGGAGCCTCTAACACTGGGTTTGACGGCTAACGCAGAACTCTAAATCTAGCCGTATGTTTTTTTGTACATATTTGTATTTATAATATAATATAAAAAAAAAAAAGGGATCACCAATCTTGGATATACATTGGTTCAAAAAATAAATTTCGCATGATGCCTGAGCACATGTAAAATGCTTAATCGTCATGGGAAATTGAGTTCTAAAACATACGTAGAGCCAAGGTTGGTGACCACAGCTAACACTACTAATACAGATATTAAAAAAATTGTAATTCATTTAAATTTCATCCCCTTACTATGTTACAAAATGACTAGTTAAATGAAGAATAGTATGACGAATATCTAACTGTTAGAATTTTTTTTTTGTATATTGTAACTATTTTCATTATGTAACCATATAATTATTATTATGATAAAATGTTTCTAAATCATATTATTTTTTGTTTTAGATCTTTAAATAAATAGTTAATAAATTAATGGTAAGAAAATGAACCTCTGTTTCATTTAATTTTTTGTTTGATGTGATCAATGCAAATACTGTTAACTATGATGTTTATAAAATGGAATAAAAAAAAATAAAAAGATGTTGAGTTTTTAAAAATATTTTAATTGAAAAAAAACATAACATAAAGACGTTACAGCTTACATAATTTGCATATAAGTAAAAAAGTATTTAATGACATGAAAATAAATTTTTTAATAAAAATCAATGATCAAAATATTGGTTAGAAACCATGTCCCTTGTGGCCACGTCACGTCTATTTGTGTTCTCCCTGCAAATTTCCTCAGGAAAATCATTGAAAGGCATGGGAATATCTTCAACAATGGGGCATCCTCTTTTTGTGGCAATATTATGCAAAACACAGCAAACTAATATTATTCTAGCTACTTTTTCAGTAGAATACTGCATCGCACCGCCAGATCTGTCCAGACATAGGAACCTCATTTTCAATAATCCGTAAGTCCTTTCAATGACACCCTTTGTGGTCCTGTGTGCATCATTAAACCGGATATGTTTCCTGAGTTGAGGGTTATTATAGGGTATCAGAAGCCATTCATAGCAAGGGTAACCAGCATCCCCTGTAATGTCAAAACCACAATATTAAAGTAAGTCAATAGTTTGTAATTAAAAACTGTTTGAAATAATAAAAAATTATTATTAATTTTAGATGATAGCATCAAATTAGTATCAATTAATAGTAACAATGTATATTTTTGGTCACAATTGATTAGTAAGCAATTAGATTAATACATAATTTATAAATGTTTAGATGAATATTATAGAAATGTATTTGCAATTGGTTACATCATGTGGAAAAAATTATAGAATATACAATAATATATTAAATAAAGACTTATTTGGTGCCAGTTAAGCTTACCTAATAACCATCCCTCTGGCATCTCTCCATTCTCGAATTTTTGATACAGTCCGGTCTGCCTAAGGATATAAGCATTATGACAGGAGCCAGGGTAATTGGATCTTACGCTTATTATTCTCATTTTCGGGTCACACACCATCTGTACATTCAGAGAATGGCAAGACTTTCGGTTCCGATAAATCTCCTCCCGTAAACAGGGCGGTCTAACTGCAATATGGGTACAGTCTATTGTCCCAAGGACATTTGGCATTCCAGCCACACTATAGAATTGAGACTTTATCGATTGCCACTCTTCTGTGGAAGATGGTAGACAAACATATTCTGGGAATATATGCATGAGTGCATCGATAACTTTGGATAGATGACGCGAAAAGGCAGACTGACTGAAACCAATGATGACTCTGGACACTGCCTGAAATGATCCGGTGGCAAAAAAGTGCAAGACACCAAGAAACTTGAGGAGTCCGGGAATGGCCATTGAACGAGCCATTACTGGCTCTAGAAAATGTGCGATTTGAGCATATAAAGTCAATATTGAATGCAATCCAGACGGAACCTTTGAATAACCTCTCTATCGGAAGGACATCTAAAGGAACCAGAGGAAGGAATACGCGCTGTACCCACAATCTCCTTCTTCTAACCAAATTTTCTATGGCATCAGGTTCACAAATTTACCTTTTACCCCTGATTTGCATCAGACAAAGAATATACAGTTGAAGAAGTGTCTCCATGGCTAGCAGGATCAACAGTGAGTAAAGATTCAAGTGTATTCTCCCTCTTTTATATCAGTTGTAGGCGTATATCTTATAGACCCTATTGTTTATAATGGTGCTCGCCACCTATAAGCTGGCGAGGGATTTTTCACGAGGTAGGTGCGGACAAAGTCACGAGCTTATACATAGATAGTTTAGTAATTACTGTGTTGTGCGAGATTTATGTTGAGCAAGTATTTTCTAGCTACAAAACGACTAGAATATAAGAGTTGCAGACAAGTTCGCTCAACACTTGTAAATGTAATTTTTTCAATGAATTTGGGGCATAGTACATACGGTTATTGATCCGCACACAGAAATTTAGACGGAAATAGTCACAAAGACCTCGCAGACAGCTTAGTACATGGAGCCCTTTGTGTTGAAAAGGAATTTAAAAAGCATTTGATTAGAGGCAGCCTCCAAGGGCTTAGAAATTAGCATATGAGCCTACCTAGGTTTAGTTTAAACTAAGAATACCAAGAGAAAAAAGCAAATTTGATGATAAAAGTAAATAGGAAAGTTGATTAAAAGTCCTATCTGAATAATGAAAGTTTAATTTTGACTAGACTGTCCCTTTAAATGTCGAAAGCATATGCTGTCGGCATTCAGCGATGTCTGGCGGACACGGTACGCTACAGCGTATCATGTCCGCCAGACATTGGTAAACCGGCCCCCATTTATGTTATGTTAATCACAATATTCTAATACAAATGGCAGGTACTTTCCTGAAACTACAGAGTTAAGTAGACTCTCACCTAATACAATAGAGTTAAATATCTAGAGGTCTTAAAGGCCTCACCTTGTGGATCAATAAAAATTGTATGCTTCAATCGAACAGCCAATAGGATTTCAGTAGCTCTCATCCTATTGGCTGATTTGAATTTCATAAATCAAATCAGCCAATAGGAATGCAAGGGACGCCATTTTGAAAAGGCTCCCTTGCATTGAAGATTCAGTGTACGGCGTTGACCATATGAAGAGGACGCTCCGCGCCAGATGCCTTCAAGGATGAACCCGCTGTGCACCGCTGGGATGAAGATAGAAAACGCCACCGGGATGAAGATAGAAGATGCCTCCTGGATGAAGATAGAAGATGCTGCCTGGATGGATAAGGACCTCACCTCCTGGATGAAGACTTCTTGCCGCCTGGATGTCCAGATTTCAGAATCAGAAACTGTAAGTGGATCTTCGGGGGTTAGTGGTAGGTTTTTTTTTAACTTTTTTGGGGTGGTTTTCTTCTAGATTAGGGTTTGGGCTTTTTTAAAAGAGCTGAATGCCCTTTTCAGGGCAATGTAAAAGAGCTAAATGTCCTTTTAAGGGCAATGCCCATACAAATGCCCTTTTCAGGGCAATGGGTAGCTTAGGTTTTTGTTAGAGTTAGTTTTTTATTTTGGGGGTTAGGTTGGGTGGTGGGTTTTACTGTTGGGGGCTCTTTGTATTTTTTTACAGGTAAAAGAGCTGATATCTTTAGGGAAATGCCCTACAAAAGGCCCTTTTAAGGGCTATTGGTAGTTTATTGTAGGCTAGGGGTTTTTTTTTTGGGGGGGGGGGGGTTATTTTTATAGGACTATTTGATTAGTTGTAATTGTTTTTATTTTGGATAATTTCATTTGCTATTTTTCATAATTTAGTGTTTGTTATTTTTTGTAATTTAGTATTTTTTGTAATTTTAGACTTATATTTTCTAGTAGTTTTAGTTTTTTTTATTAATGTGTAATTTAGTTTATTTAATTGGTAGTTATTTTAATTTTAGTATAATAGTTATGTTAGGTTAATTGTTAGTTTAAACTTATTTTTTTTTTATTTCACAGGTAAGTTTTTATTTATTTTAAGATAGGGATATTGTAATTTTAATTTAAAGTTAAGGGGTTGTTAGGTTTAGGGGTTAATAGTTTAATTTAGTCTTTTGTGATGTAGGGGGCTGGCAGTTTAGGGGTTAATAGGTTTACTTAGTGGCGGTGATGTGGGAGGCCAAAGGTTTAAGGGTTAATAACTTTATTTAGTGCGGCGACGTCGGAAACCGGCGGAATAAGGGTTAATAGCTTTAATATAGTGTCTGCGATGTTGGGGTGCGGGGGAATAGGGGTTAATAACTTTATTATAGTGGTGGCGATGTCATGGAGTGGCGGAATAGGGGTTAATAACTTTTATTAGTGGCGGCGATGTCGGGAGCGGCAGATTAGGGGTTTAGTTTTAAATAGTTTGCGATGCGGGAGAGCGGCAGAATAGGGGTTAATAGGTAGTTTATGGGTGTTAGTGTACTTTGTAACATTTTAGTTATGAGTTTTGTGAAACATTTTTGTTGCGCATAAAACTCATAACTACTGCTTTCAGATAGCGGAATATATTGTATCGGTATAGGCTGTAATGCAAGCATTTTAGTCTCACCTCACAACTTGTAATACCGGCGCTATGAAAATCCCACGCAAAAACATCTTTTTTTTTTAGTGCAGGATTGACGTTGCGCTACAGGCTAAAATGCTTGCGGTATAGCTATACCGACAAGACTCGTAATGGCTGCGTTACTGTTTTTATGCTAAAATTGCAATTTTTTCAGCATTAAAACCGTAATGCAAAACTCGTAATCTAGGTGTTTGGTGCCATTCAAAAAGATGCCTCTGGCGTTATCTGCTGTATCTTTTTGGCATAATATTTTTTTATACAAAAGTTAAAAACAATTTTTAATTTTCAGCTTAACAATTTTAATTTCATCGTATTTCTATTAAAATGAAACATTAATAACTGAATGCAATACCACTGGACTGACAGGTTAAATAATAATCTATTTGCTCCATTGTACTGTTGGCTATACACCTGTTACCAAAATATTGACCAGTCAAACTCCCTATTTAATCCATTTGGGACCATTGTCCCCAATCTATTTATCCAGTACATTTCTTTCTGTTTTTGGAGTTTCTTACGGTCACCTCCCTTCCTCTGAGGGCCTAGGTAATCAATGACTTTCCATCTCAATTGGCTTATGGTGTGTCCCTTTTCTAAGAAGTGATGTGCCTTTTATACTTTAATAGACAAGTGCTGTGGACATTTACTTTTGTGAATAATACGGGTAAGGGGAATGTGGAATGCTAGTGGTGTATTGTGGGAAGATATAGGCAGTTTCTATGACCCCATTCTTATAAACTGTGAAGCTAGGTAGATAGAAGCAGTCCTAGACAGTGAATACATGCAAGATCTTTTCATCGCATCCTATAAGGTACCTTAATATGACCAACTAGTAATGCTAACAGATAGACTTCACAGACTTATGTGTCCGAGTTGAATACAAACTTAGTGGGGCCATCCACCTTCTAGACCGGAGGCCTTTCCAAGGGGAGAGGAAGAAAAAAAAACTCAAGAGAGCAAAAGGAAATCTACCAACCCAAAAAATCCCTTGTGACAACTACTATTAGTTATGTTTAGTCTATTAAATCACGAGCCAGTCCTATATATTGGGTGTATATTGTAGGGCATTCCATAGCTCCCAAATTTCACAGTGAGGGTCTGGATTTCCCCTATTTAGGAATACGCCTTCTTTCATGGATTTAATATAATCAAGGTTTTTTCGTACTTGAGGAAACGTTAGAGCTGATTTTCCAGTGTCTAGCTAGGGATAGTTTAACTGCCATCATGATATATATAAATACGTATTTCTTAGGTTTGGACATCTTTGAGAGATTTAGGTGAAGGAGAAATTGGTCTGGGCAGAAACTAGTAGGGATGCCCAATCTTGTGCAGACGGTCTCTATCTGTAGCCAAAGGCCTCTATTTATCAAGCCGTCAACCGCAAATACGCTGGTATTCCACAGCGTAATTGTGGAGAGCCTTATTCCCCTTATTTATCAAAGCCTACAGACCGGCAAAAGTAGAATTTTGTGACGTAACATACGATCCGCCGGTCTCAGTCTGACGCAGATCGATGCTTACATCACTACAGATGTTCTGAATGCAAATTCGGCACTATCTGACAACTTTTGCTTGTTATCAAAATTCTACCAGGTACGCTCGGCACTATTCCGGCCCAGCGTACCTGGTTTTCAATCCGCCGCCCTGGCGGCAGCAGATGCCATAGGAATCAATGGGAATCTGAAAGCAGCAAAGCTCATGTTCGCTGCTGCCCAATATCCCATTGATTCCTGTGGGAGAATAAAAGTTATGTTTACACCTAACACCCTAACATAAGCCCCGAGTCTAAACACCCCTAATCTGCCACCCCCGACATCGCCGCCACCTACATTATACTTATTAACCCCTAATCTGCTGCCCCGACACCGCAACCACCTACATTATACTTATTAACCCCTATTCTGCCGCCCTGACACCGCTGCCACCTACAGTATAGTTATTAACCCCTAATCTGCCGTCCCCAACGTCGCCGCCACTATATTAAATTTATTAACTCCTAAACCTAAGTCTAACCCTAACACCCCTAACTTAAATCTAATTTAAATAAATCTAAATAAAATTCATATCATTACCTAAATTATTCCTATTTAAAACTAAATACTTACCTATAAAATAAACCCTAAGATAGCTACAATATAGCTAATAGTTACATTGTATCTAGCTTAGGCTTTATTTTTATTTTACAGGCAAATTTGTATTTATTTTAACTAGGTAGAATAGTTACTAAATAGTTATTAACTATTTAATAACTACCTAGCTAAAATAAATACAAAAGTACCTGTAAAATAAAACCTTACCTAAGTTACAATAAAACCTAACACTACACTATAATTAAATAAATTAACTAAATTAAATACAATTAACTAAATTAAATTAAATTAAATTAAATTATCTAAAGTGCAAACCCCCCCAAAATTACAGAAAATAAAAAACAAATTACAGATATTTAAACTGATTACACCTAATCTAATAGCCCTATCAAAATAAAAAAGCACCCCCAAAATAAAAAAAAAACCCTAGCCTAAACTAAACTACCAATAGCCCTTAATTAGCCCCAGAATTAAGGTAGAAAAAATCCTATTGCCTGATGCAATCAGCCAATAGGATTGAAGTCCAATCCTATTGGCTGATCCAATCAGCCAATAGAATTGAGCTTGCATTCTATTGGCTGATTGGAACAGCCAATAGAATGCAAGCTCAATTCTATTGGCTGATTGGATCAGCCAATAGGATTGAACTTCAATCCTAGGGATTTTTTCTACCTTAATTCCGATTGGGTGATAGAATTCTATCAGCCAATCAGAATCTAAGGGACACCATCTTGGATGACGTCACTTAAAGGAACCTTCATTCATCGGGTAGTCGTCGGCAGAAGAGGATGTTCCGCGTCTTGAAGATGGACCCACTCCTCGCCGGATGGATGAAGATAGAAGATGCCGTCTGGATGAAGACTTCTGCCGTCTGGAGGACCACTTCTGCCCAGCTTGGATGAAGACTTCTGCCCGTCTGGAGGACGACTTCTGCCCGGCTTGGATGAAAACATCTCCCAGTAAGTCGATCTTCAGGGGGTTAGTGTTAGGTTTTTTTAAGGGTGTATTGGGTGGGTTTTATTTTTAGGTTAGGGCTTTGGGCCGCAAAAGAGCTAACTGCCCTTTTAAGGGCAATGCCCATCCAAATGCCCTTTTCAGGGCAATGGGGAGCTTAGGATTTTTTAGTTAGTTTTTTTTTGGGGGGGGGGTTGGTTGTGTGGGTGGTGGGTTTTACTGTTGGGGGGGTTATTTGTATTTCGTTTGCAGGTAAAAGAGCTGATTACTTTGGGGAAATGCCCCACGAAAGGCCCTTTTAAGGGCTATTGGTCTTTTAGTTTAGGCTAGGGTTTTTTTTATTTTGGGGGGGGGCTTTTTTTATTTTGATAGGGCTATTAGATTAGGTGTAATTAGTTTACATATCTGTAATTTGTTTTTTATTTTCTGTAATTTAGTGGGGGGGTTTTTTTGTACTTTAGATAATTTAATTTAGGTAATTGTATTTCATTTAGTTCATTTATTTAATTATAGTGTAGTGTTAGGTTTTATTGTAACTTAGGTAAGGTTTTATTTTACAGGTACTTTTGTATTTATTTTAGCTAGGTAGTTATTAAATAGTTAATAACTATTTAGTAACTATTCTACCTAGTTAAAATAAATACAGCCAATAGAATGCGAGCTCAATCTGATTGGCTGATTGGATCAGCCAATCGGATTGAACTTGATTCTGATTGGCTGATTCCATCAGCCAATCAGAATTTTCCTACCTTAATTCCGATTGGTTGATAGAATCCTATCAGCCAATCGGAATTCGAGGGACGCCATCTTGGATGACGTCCCTTAAAGGAACCTTCATTAGGCGAGTAGGCGTCGGTTGAAGAGGTTGGATCTGCGTCGGTTGGGAAGAAGATGGCTCCGCTCCGCTAAAGAAGAAAGAAGATTGAAGATGCGGCTTGATAGAAGACTTCATCCCGATGATGGACTTCCGACTTCAGCCCGATGATGGATTTCTTCAGCCGCCGCTTGGATCCAGATTTCAGCCCGAGGATGGACGTCACTCTTCAGCCCCCCGCTTGGGCTTGGATCAAGACTCTGGACCGATCGGTGAACCTGGCATGGTGAAGACAAGGTAGGAAGATCTTCAGGGGCTTAGTGTTAGGTTTATTTAAGGGGGGTTTGGGTTAGATTAGGGGTATGTGGGTGGTGGGTTGTAATGTTGGGGGGGGTATTGTATGTTTTTTTTTACAGGCAAAAGAGCTGAATTCTTTGGGGCATGCCCCGCAAAGGGCCCTGTTCAGGGCTGGTAAGGTAAAAGAGCTTTGAACTTTTTTAATTTAGAATAGGGTAGGGCATTTTTTTATTTTGGGGGGCTTTGTTATTTTATTAGGGGGCTTAGAGTAGGTGTAATTAGTTTAAAATTGTAATATTTTTCTAATGTTTGTAAATATTTTTTTATTTTTTGTAACAGTTCTTTTTTATTTTTTGTACTTTAGTTAGTTTATTTAATTGTATTTATTTGTAGGAATTGTATTTAATTAATTTATTGATAGTGTAGTGTTAGGTTTAATTGTATTTATTTGTAGGTATTTTATTTAATTAATTTATTGATAGTGTAGTGTTAGGTTTAATTGTAACTTAGGTTAGGATTTATTTTACAGGTAATTTTGTAATTATTTTAACTAGGTAACTATTAAATAGTTCTTAACTATTTAATAGCTATTGTACCTGGTTAAAATAAATACAAAGTTGCCTGTAAAATAAATATTCATCCTAAAATAGCTACAATATAATTATAATTTATATTGTAGCTATATTAGGGTTTATTTTACAGGTAAGTATTTAGATTTAAATAGGAATAAGTTATTTAATAAGAGTTAATTTATTTTGTTAGAATAAAATTATATTTAACTTAGGGGGGTGTTAGGGTTAGGGTTAGACTTAGCTTTAGGGGTTAAAAAATTTCTTAGAGTAGCGGTGAGCTCCGATCGGCAGATTAGGGGTTAATACTTGAAGTTAGGTGTTGGCGATGTTAGGGAGGGCAGATTAGGGGTTAATACTATTTATTATAGGGTTATTGAGGTGGGAGTGAGGCGGATTAGGGGTTAATAACTTTATTATAATAGCGGCGCGGTCCGGTCGGCAGATTAGGGGTTAATAAGTGTAGTTAGGTGGAGGCGACGTTGGGGGCGGCAGATTAGGGGTTAATAAATATAATATAGGGGTCGGCGGTGTTAGGGGCAGCAGATTAGGGGTACATAGGGATAATGTAAGTAGCGGCGGTTTACGGAGCGGCAGATTAGGGGTTAAAATAAATATGCAGGTGTCAGCGATAGCGGGGGCGGCAGAATTGGGGTTAATAAGTGTAAGGTTAGGGGTGTTTAGACTCAGGGTACATGTTAGAGTGTTAGGTGCAGACGTAGGAAGTGTTTCCCCATAGCAAATAATGGGGCTGCGTTAGGAGCTGAACGCGGCTTTTTTGCAGGTGTTAGGTTTTTTTTCAGCTCAAACAGCCCCATTGTTTTCTATGGGGGAATCGTGCACGAGCACGTTTTGAAGCTGGCCGCGTCCGTAAGCACCGCTGGTATCGAGAGTTGAAGTTACGGTAAATTATGCTATACGCTCCTTTTTTGGAGCCTAACGCAGCCATTCTGTGAACTCTCAATACAAGCGGTATTTAAAAGGTGCAGCCAGAAAAAAGCATGCGTAGCTAACGCACCACTTCTAACGCAAAACTCCAAATCTAGGCCTATGTATCTTTATTTGAAAAAAGCAGGAATGTAAGCTTAGGAGCCAGCCCATTTGTGGTTCAGCACCCTTAGTAGTGCTTGCTGATTGGTGGCTACATTTAGGTTATAGGCTAAATGTAGGGGGTATAGGCTGATAATGATGAGTGTTAGATGCATCAAGAGGCTTGGGGGATGTTGTCTAATGTTGATTTCCATATGAATCAATATTTGTTTTTATAAACATTCAAAAAATGGATGAGATACAAAGGGTTAAAGACTATGGGGCCTATCTATCAAGCTCCGTATGGAGCTTGAGTGCTCGTGTTTCTGGAGAGCCTAGAAACACCAGTTTTAAAGCAGCGGTCTAAAGACCGCTGCTCCATAACCTGTCTGCCTGCTCTGAGGAAGCAGACAGACATTGCCGCAATTTAACCCGATCAAATACGATTGGGTTGATTGACACCCCCTGCTAGCGGCCGATTGGCCGCAAATCTGCAGGGGGCGGGGTTGCACCAGCAGTTCACAAAAGCTGCTGGTGCAATGCTGTATGCGAAGAACGTATTGCTCTCCGCATTCAGCGAGGTCTGTCGGACATGATCCGCTGATCGGATCATGTCGGACAGACACATATTAAATAGTCCCCTATGGATGTAACGGGGTAATGCTGGTGTCTTACCAAGGGCAGTATTTATGCTTAACCATAGCAGCTGTGGTTAAAGAACTTAATATATTAGGGGCTAATTGTGAGAGCTAACAAAGGTGGTGAACATAATATATGGAGTCCTTCACAGCTCAACAGTGGTGCTACAAATGCATTTGGAGGTGCATAGCAACCCTCAGCACCCCATATTAACTGCCATTAAACAGCTTGATTCAGCTTGAGGTTAATGTTTAGCACCAAAGGTTAGGTGTCATGAAGACTAGATTGCCTTAAATGTACTAGCTGCACAGTTAAGAAGCACAACTCATTTGGAAAATGTTCTGTCTTTGGGTATGTTCTTGAGACAGTTAATAAATTATTTCTAAGTTATAAGGCTCATATACAATAATATTGTTAAACATATAAGATTGGTAATATTGTCAATACTGACAACAAACAAGTGAGAAAAAAATAGAAACTATTTAAATGCATAAACATTTTACACAGTTAAAACTTCTTAGTGATCAAGAAAATCAAAGGTGTAGTATCACAACGTTGGTTTAAATGGACATTAAGCATTGAATAAATGCTAGTTATAGCAATGTGTTGAAAGCTAAGATTAGTCTGAGAATCATTAGTGGACCCAATGAACAGAGGGCCCTGGCGCAAAACAATTTTTGGGCTCTCCAAAGGTAACTCAGTAGCAAGTAATAGCAATAATAATAATATTATACATGCTGCCCTGTAGAATGATTTGGAGGAAATATATAGAAAGAAAGACCAGCAACCTGCACTAATTAAAAGGCTCCCCTGCATTTACTACACATTCTGCACATGCCTATGTAAACTGGCTCCTATACCCCCCCCCCCCCCCCAGTAGGGATGGGTGTATGTGCTGAACGTTAAATTTGTTTGATAGAACGAATAGTCCTGTGGACATTCCTTTTTGACAATCAAATGTTGATAAGAATGAAAATTCATTAAAATTTGGTAATTGAATGTTATTTCCAGTTTTCAAATTTTATTTTCGTTTTTTTCGAATGTTTATAGTTGGATCGAATATGAACATTCGACATTTCGAATGTAACATCCAATTTAACAAATACTATTCAGAAGTTTAATAGTTCATGTGATAGGGAATTTAGTAAATTGATACATAATAGATACAAATATATGAATTTGAATGTTTCTATTTTGAATATTGCATAATTTGAATATTACATTTAAAGAAAGCATTAGAATTACTATTACATTAAACGAATGTTAGAATGTTGTACAAACATTTGAAATTTGAAATAAACGAATAAATGTGTTAAAATTTGTTTACATTTTCAAATGTTGCAAAACATTCACCCATCCCTATCCCCCAGCACTTGGGCACTGGTGCGACGGCCCCTGTTGCACTAATTGTAGTTCCGCCCCCTGCTGAGAATAATACATTTGAGATTACATTTTTTAATTATATTTGTTGTTTAAATATTAAATAAAAAAAAGATAAAGTTTTAGCTTATATACAGTGATGGGTGTTGCCACAATATAACTTAGGTTTCCCTTGGCCTAAAATCATGTTCTCCTTATCAAGTCTTCTCTGCTAAAATTAATTAGGAACCGTTATCAATGAGTCTATGAGAATATTAGTAACCAGGTTTTTTTTTATTATTATTTTTTTTTTTTTACATATTTTAATGATAAACATAGAAATACAATTATCTAGATATCACTTGATAAAACTGACCAGAAACAGACCTCCTCTTAAAGGGATGGCCAAAATTGAAGACTACCTTTTTAGACCTTGCGGATGACCCTACATACTGACTTGTTCGACTCTATTTGATTGTTCAGAACAGGATGATTAACAAGGCAATGAATCCTGGTAGGTATCATCTAGGAATATAAACCAAAATAAAGAATTCTCTGCATTTTGGGCATAATTTCTAAGCTTGGCTCATTGTAGCTAATATATACTGAGGTGAATACAAAGCCTGCAAAGAAGACTCTAGTGGACAGACAAAGCTTTAGGCGACATTCAGTGCTTCATTCCTCTGTTAAAAGGGACATTGTACCCTAGATTTGTATTTGCATAAATGTTTTGTAGATTATCTATTTATATAGCCCATCTGGGTGTGTTTTTGTAATAATGTATAGTTTGCTTATTTATAAATAACATTGTGCCGATTTTCAGACTCCTAACCAAGTCACAAAGTTTTAGATGCATACTGATGTCTACAGACTCCTCTTTGCTCCTGTTTGTCTAACGGTAGGGGGGGAGTGTCTGCTCGTCCTGCTTTCTCAGCCCATGTCAGTGGGTGTCCCAGCCTAACCTCATCAACAGTGCTAAATTGGGAGCTTCTAAGTACGTTTTTGAAAGGTTTTATACTTGATTTTTGTATCAGTATCTGTACACATTCTTCTTTAAAGTAATGTCTATTACACACAGTTAAATGAAAATTTGTGTATTCTGTCCCTTTAAGAAGGGAAGAGGAGAAAAACAGAGCAAAGAATGGAAGGAGTTAAGATTGGTAACCATCTTTATGATGGGAGGTAGAATTATTACATGTATCTCCAATTATGCTTTACCAAAATATATTTGTTATTTAAATGGTATTCATTATAAATACCTTAAAATCGAAACAAGGAAAATATTGTTAGTTTTTTGTTTTTGTTTCCTACAGGCTACTGTGTAATTGAAATATTGTGTGTTGTTATTTTAATCTATTTAATTCAAATACTAAGAATAAATTGTTTAGGAGACATTAAATAATAAAAGCCATATTTTCATCTTTAAAATAAACATCCTTAAGGGACCACTTAGACAACAAAAAAATATGTTTGTATTTGAAGAGATTAAACATTTTAAAATTAATTATCCAAAGACTTTGAACATGCACTTTACCAATTAGGTTAATTTATAGACATATAAACTGTATGCAGTAAATCTAAAAAGTATTAAGATAATATTGAAAAGAAAAAGTAAATAACATTTCATCTTGCATACAAATCATGAGTGATTATCCACTTGTACAGAAAAATGTGAACCTGAAATTATAAACTTAAGTATTCTAACCAGACCGTAATACCTCTCCATAATAAAATTACTATATATAAACTGATTTAATTTACTAACCAAAACACTGAAAACAATAAAGGCGCTCAATACACCCATTATTAGAGAACAAATTAAATAAAATATATAGGGACAAATTACAAGTGGAGCGCTATTTACCCCTCCTGCTCTAGTGTTAACTGTGCTAGAAGTAAGCTTTTTGCGCCCTTTGGGTTGCGCTCATATTATTGAAAAGTAAACTGTTTTCGACTGTGCGTTAACCCAAAAAGTGCAAAATGACTAAGTTAGAATATGCGTGTTCACATATTCCACAATGAAAGTCAATGGAGAAAAAAAGTGGAAAAAATCAAACACCCCGCTCTCGCGCTAA
>NW_026511776.1:27500-165968 GCF_027579735.1 Bombina bombina
TACCTATTGATTTGCCCTTTTGGAAATAAATTCACATCCATTTTCTGTTATTTTCTTCATGACAGGATCAGCACTCAGTATCGGGATACTCTGATGATTTTACATATCTCCCCATACTGTGTGCTGTAGGCCGTGATGATTTTTTTCATGTTTCCATTTACTTAACTGCAAAGGGCTCCAATGCACTTACATATATGTCTATATATATATTATATATATATATATGTGTGTGTGTGTACATATGTATTTATGTGTTTATATGTGTATATATGTCTGTAAATACATACTGTATATACACATATAAATACATATGTATACATACATAGATGCATACATTCAGCTTAGATTATGGCCATGAGCCGAAACGGGTCAGCTGTCTATCCTTCCATTGGTTTTCCAACTACTTGCTGACTGTTTGTACGCTAATGTGATTCAAGTTGTTACGAACCATATTTGTTATTTTGAGCATTTTTAAGCTGTAGTGTTCTATTCGATTAAATGCTACCTGACTTAATCAAAGCTCAGTGCTCCTATCTGCTTATTTTTTTACATTGCTTATTGAATCCCTATTTAGTGAGCACGGCTGCCGTAGGCACACAATAGGGTGTTGCCTCCTCCCATATCCCATTCTTTGCTATAGAGTGTGATTGACAAGGATTTCAACCTATCGTGTAGCAGTAGCAGGAGCAGGTGACATTCGAAAGAGGGTGTGTCCATTAACATAATACTACACACCGAGGAGTGGCGTCCCGACTATGGGAAAAGAAGAGTTGTTTTGGATACCGCTGCCTTGCCTTTAACGGATACATTGTCCTGGGGCCCAAGGAAGGATACACTACATTGTTTCACTGGGTCCATATTGTTGTGGGGATTGGCACAAAACACCTTATGACCAGACAAGGATAACCTGCTACCTGACGCTACTTGGCATAGGTACCTCATTGGAGGACATTGACTATATCATATGGACAAATGTTGCTGACACTCACTAGCATTCCTCATTATTAGCCCATTGATTTATGAATTGGGCATTGGATGTATAACCATATAATTCTCAAACTGTGGGTTATTCAGTGTATACAGGTATATGGACTTTTGTTTTTGTACATACATAGACACACACACACACACATATATATATATATATATATATATATATATATATATATATATATATACATACATATACATCTTTAGACATGTATATGTATGTATCTATGTTAAAGTCCTTTGCCTGCTTTTTATTCCAACCCCTGAGACCTCATATCTTTGAGCCCTTATAACTTTTGTGTGCAATATTTTTATAAAATAATTTTTCTTAGATAGTGTTATTATAATTGTAACTGTACTTTTTAATGTATTTTTGATTTGTTTTGTGCATCTTTTTAGCTTTGCAAACACCAGCGATAAGCCCCTTATTGTTTGCGACCCACTCGTAATCTGGTCCACAGTACAATATTCATATCAAAATAACTGTGAAAGGAAAGCAAGTATGTAAAATATGAGTTATATGTCATGCTGTTTTAAAAAAACATTCAACAATAAAGTTTGACAAAAATTAAATTAATGCCAACATAGAAAAAGGCAGTTCAATCTGTTATTATCATCCTATAATATAAAAGGCCAGGTATGTTTGTCTGAAGCTGTCATGCGCAGTAGAGACTGCGCAAGGACAAACATACCTGGCCTCGGATCAGACAGCCACTGCAGAGAGGATGGGCGCGAGCTCCGTGATGGGGGCATGTCCAGGCGTGGGCACGGCAAGGGGGCATAACTGGGCAGGACCGTGGCTGGGGAGAGCAAAAGAGAGGAGGGGGAGAGAGAGCAAAGAGGGGGAGCAAAAGAGGGGGGATAGAGAGTAAGAGAGCAAAAGAGGGGGTAGAGAGAGCAAAAGAGGGGGAGAGAGAGCAAACGAGGGGGCGAGAGAGCAAAGGAGAGGATGGGAGAGCAAAAGAGAGGGTGGGAGAGAGCAAAAGAGATGGTGGGAGAGAAAGAGCACAAAAGAGGGTGGGAGAGAGAGGGAGAGCAAAGGAGAGGATGGGAGAGAGAGCAAAAGAGAGGGTGGAAGAGAGGGGGAGAGAGAGAGCAAACAAGAGAGGGGAGAGAGAGCAAAAGAGAGGGGGGAGAGAGAGCAAGAGAAGGGTGGGAGAGAGAGCAAAAGAGGGGGAGAGAGAGCAAAAGTGGGGGAGAGCAAAAGAGGGGGGGATAGAGCAAAAGAGGGGGATAGAAATGAAAAGAGGGGGGATAGAGAGCACAAGAGGGGGAGATAGAACAAAAGAGGAGGGAGAGAGAGTAAAAGAGGGGGAGAGAGAGCAAAAGAGGGGTGAAGAGTGAGAGAGCAAAATAGAGTGTGTGTGTGTGTGAGAGAGAGAGAGAGAGAGAGATAGAGAGAGAGCACAAAAGATAGTGTGGGAGAGAGAGCAAAAGAGAGGGTGGGAGAGAGAGAGTAAAAGAGAGGGTGGATGAGAGAGACAGAGCAAAAGAGAGGGGTATAGAGAGAGCAAAGGGGGGAGCAAAAGAGTGGGGAGAGAGAGCAAGAGAGCAAAAGAGGGGGGAGAAAGAGCAAAAGAGGGGGGGGAGAGCAAAAGAGAGGGTGGGAGAGAGCAAAAGAGAGGGTGGGAGAGAGAGAGAGAACAAAAGAGGGTGGGAAAGAGAGAGAGAGAGCAAAATAGAGGGGTAGAGAGAGAGCAAAAGAGAGAGGGGAGAGAGAGCAAAAGAGAGGGGAAGGAGAGAGCAAGAGAGGGGTGGGAGAGAGAGCAAAAGAGGTGGAGAGAGAGCAAAAGTAGGTGGGGAGAGCAAAAGAGGGGGGAAGAGAGCAAAAGAGGGGGGATAGAAAGCAAAATTGGGGGGAGAGCAAAAGAGGGGGAGAGAGAGCAAAAGAGGGAGAGAGAGAGCAAAAGAGGGGGAAGAGAGCAAAAGAGGGGGGGAGAACAAAAAAGAGGGGGGAGAGCAAAAGAGGGGGGAGAGAGAGCAAAGGAGGGGGGAGAGAGAGCAAAAGAGGGGTGGAGAGAGAGAGAGCAAAAGAGAGTGTGGGAGAGAGAGCACAAAAGAGTGTGGGGGAGAGAGCAAAATAGAGGGTGGGAGAGAGAGAGCAAAAGAGATGGTGAGAGAGAGAGAGAGCAAGCAAAAGAGAGGGGGAGAGAGAGAGCAAAATAGAGAGGGGAGAGCAAGAGAGCAAAAGAGAGTGGAGAGAGAGAGCAAGAGGGGGAGAGAGCAAAAAGAGGGGGGGAGAGAGAGAGCAAAAGAGAGGGGGAGAGAGCAAAAGAGAGGGGGAGACAGCAAAAGAGAGGGGGAGAGAGGGAGTGAAAGAGGGGGAGAGAGAGCAAAAAAGAGAGGGGGAAGAGAGAGCAAAAGAAAGGGGGTGAGACAGAGCAAAAGAGAAGGTGAGAGAGAGAGCAAAAGAGAGGGGGAGAGAGCAAAAGAGAGGGGGAGAGGAGGGGCGGAGCCTACAGTTGCAGAGACAGGACGTGTTTTGTGGGAGCTCCTGGTTCCACTATAGTGTTTTATACAATTTTTTATTGTTTTCCTCTATAAGAATTTCTATTCCTGTGGATGGGGGCCAGAGGGATACTACAAGATTCAAGAAATAGACAGTCTGGAGGGAAACTTCCTGGATTGACCGCTCTGTCTAAGTTCTGCAGCTAGGCCTCAAGGCTGCTGCATTTATAAAGTGTCTGGTGGTTTCTGGAGCCGGGGCTTACGCATATCCCCCCCCTGGGAGACTGGGGTTATGAGTAGTACTAATTAATACACAAATTTAATTTGACATGGATACCGATACACAAGCATCAGCAGACACTATATATGAGATGCTTAATGTGCACTTCGCTGGACTGAGAAATTTGATTGCGCAGTGTTTCGGAGGCTGCCCTCCTCCACCCCGACCCCTGTGATAGGGACCGGGAATCAGAGGCTTCCGCTGAACAGTTTGGGGAGCCTATAAGTGTAACGTGCAGCTCCTGGAACTCATCGAGTGACCATAAACAACCACTCCTGAGGGAGAGAGTGTGTGAAGACCCGGCCTGTCATATTTATGCCGAATGCTATGTATTTTCTGGAGCTGAGCCGCTGTCTGAGACTGCCGGTGTTCTAGGAATAGTGGACTTACCACAGCCCTGCTCAGGAACGGTGACTAAAGCCACCCAGATCGCTGAAACAGGCCCGCAATCATGGGCAGCTGTCTGTCTGCACCTCCTGAGTGATGACACTCTTAACACTCGATGGGGACAGGGTCCTTCACAAACACCTCTTGCCAAACAGCTGAATATCACAGCAGAACAGAGTAAGACCGGGATCGGCTGAACATTGCTGTATATCAATGCAGGCTCCGGTATAGGATCAACTAAGCAACTGCCACAATTTCACTGATATGACTGCAATTTAATCATTATAGAGACTGCCTCAGGCTAATGATGGCGACTACGCCGAATGTTTTAGGGGACTCTAATTCTCAACGCCGCGATGTATTTTTCGTGGTCTCTATCTGTACAATTATATATTGATACCCTGCCATTATATGCTCCCCACACCATTAGTCTGATCTGCTATTACGCAATACTATACAGGTACTATTTGGTCCAGATTTTATATATATTCACTGTTGGTGGTGGACAGTCCCTCCTCCCACTGTTCTTTTTGTTTGCTTGCATGCGTACAGTCAGATTTTGTCATTCTTGAAATATGTATGTGATGTATTGTATTTCATTTTTCATGATACTAGTGAGGGGGTGTTTTATTTCCTGAGTCAGATAGGTTTGTATTTTGGCATTAGTTAACTCCACGTGGCCAGCGGCCGTAACTGTGGGAGTGATATATATCTCAAGAGGCATATAAATTCAAAGTGCTAAATAGGATCGAGCTACCAATGTGACGCACCAAATACCCACTTTATTAAATTAAGCAGAGCTTACCCTCTTATATGGCAAAATCTCCCTCACTATTCGAAATAGCATCCTTGTTATGCGATGCCAAGCTCACTTATCAAATCTTGTTTGCCAGGAGCAGATATCATAAATGTACACTGTTTGTCTAGACTCATTCACTTTTTCCTAATATATTTCTATTTAATGTGTATTTATGTTCCTAAGAATGCAGTTTGTAATTTTGTTAGGCTATATCATTATTCAGAACTCCCACATTCCTTTGGTCATTGCATTTTGGATCTAAAAGGGACCCAAAAAATACAATCTGGGATCCAAAAATTAAGCTATATATTAAAAATGAGGATAGAATTCTATCAGATTCCCAGTTAAACCTAAATCCTTTCCCTATTGACGCCCTGAATGGACTACCTATGTATAGGTTAAAGACTCATGTGAGGTTTAAGCAGTCATATTGAGGGTCAATTAAACCCACATTGCTTTGAAACAAGTAATAATAAGTGCTAAAATTGTATAATGTGATGCAAGTTTTATGTTTTTGTATAGCTGGCACAGCAAATTTTTATGGAAATACTATATTTTATGCTCTTGATGTTTTTCAATGTATATCCTTATTATTTTGTAGGATTATGCTGTAATGGGGGCAGATTGGGCCCCCCTGTTGACAATTCATTTGTATGTATTTGCAGTAACTTTAATAAAGCTCTTTGAAACCATAAAAAAAAAGAGAGGGGGAGAGAGAGAGAGCAAAAGAGAGGGGGGAGAAAGAACAAAAGAGAGGGAGAGAGAGAGAGCAAAAGAGAGGGGAGAGAGAGCAAAAGAGAGGGGGAGAGCAAAAGAAAGGGGAGAGAGAGCAAAAGAGAGGGGGAAGAGTGAGCATAAAATAGAGGGGGAAGAGAGAGAGCAAGAGACGGGAGAGAGAGAGAGCAAAAGAGAGGGGGAGAGAGAGAGCAAGAGGGGCGAGAGAGAGAGAGCAAAGAGAGGGGAGAGAGAGAGAGAGCAAAAGAGAGGGGGAAAGAGAGATCACAAAAGAGAGGGAGAGAGAGAGAGCAAAAGAGAGGGGCGAGGGGGAGAGAGAAAGAGCAAAAGAGAGGGGGAGAGAGAGAGCAAAAGAGGGGGAGAGAGAGAGCAAAATAGAGGGGGAGAGAGAGAGCAAAAGAGAGGGGGCAGGGAGAGAGAGAGAGCAAAAGAGAGAGGGAAGAGAGAGCATAAAATAGAGGGGGAAGAGAGAGAGCAAGAGACGGGAGAGAGAGAGAGCAAAAGAGAGGGGGAGCAAGAGAGAGCAAGAGGGGGGAAAGAGAGAGCAAAGAGAGGGGAGAGAGAGAGAGCAAAAGAGAGGGGGAAAGATAGATCGCAAAAGAGAGGGGGGAGAGAGAGCAAAAGAGAGGGGGGAGAGAGAGCAAAAGAGAGGGGGGAGAGAGAACAAAAGAAAGGGGGTGAGAGAGAGCAAAAGAGAAGGTGAGAGACAGAGCAAAAGAGAGGGGGAGAGAGAGAGCAAAAGAGAGGGGGAGAGAGAGAGAGCAAAAGAGAGGGGGGAGAAAGAGCAAAAGAGATGGGAGAGAGAGCAAAATAGAGGGGGGAGAGAGCAAAAGAGAGGGGGAGAGAGAGAGCAAAAGATGGGGGGGGAGAGAGAGCAAAAGATAGGGGGAGAGAGAGAGATCAAAGAGAGGGAGAGAGAGAGAGAGAGAGAGTGAAAGAGGGGGAGAGAGAGCAAAAGAGAGGGGGAGAGAGAGCAAAAGAAAGGGGATGAGAGAGAGCAAAAGAGAGGGAGAGAGAGAGAGCAAAAGAGAGGGGAGAGAGAGCAAAAGAGAGTGGGGAGAGAGAGCAAAAGAGAGCGGGAGAGAGAGCAAAAGAGAGTGGGGAGAGAGAGCAAAAGAGAGGGAGAGAGAACAAAAGAGAGGGGGGAGTTGGAGAGAGAAAGAGTAAAAGAGAGGGGGAGAGAGAGAGCAAATAGATGGTGGGAGAGAAAGAGCAAAAGAGAGGTGAGAGAGAGAGTAAAAAGAGAGGGAGAGAGAGAGCAAAAGAGATGGGGCAGGGGGAGAGAGAGAGCAAAAGAAGGGGCGAGAGAGCAAAAGAGAGGGGGAAGAGAGAGCATAAAATAGAGGGGGAAGAGAGAAAGCAAGAGACGGGAGAGAGAGCAAAAGAGAGGGGGAGAGAGAGAGCAAGAGAGGGAGAGAGAGAGAGAGCAAAGAGAGGGGAGAGAGAGAGCAAAAGAGAGGGGGAAAGAGAGATCACAAAAGAGAGGGGGGAGAGCAAAAGAGAGGGGGGAGAGAGAGCAAAAGAGAGGGGGGAGAGAGAGATTGCAAAAGATAGGGGAGAGAAAGAGCAAAAGAGAGGGGGAGAGAGAGAGCAAAAGAGAGGGGGAGAGAGTGAGCAAGGGGTGGGATCACTGTTCTGCAAAAAATGGCCCATGTAAACGGGCTTTAGGACTAGTTTTCTATAAAAGGTTAAAGGGACAGTAAAAACAAAATGAAACTTTTATGGTTCAGATAGAGCATGCAATTTTAAACACCTTTTCCAATTTAATTCTGTTATTAAATTTGCTTATTTCTCTTGGTATCCATTGTTGAAGAGTTAACCTAGCCTAGGTAGGCTGAGGAGTTTAGGAGTGTGCACGAGTCTTTAGCATTCTATGGTAGGAGTATTTGCAACTATGTATAACATTGCCATAAACACTG
Organism: Bombina bombina; assembly: GCF_027579735.1. Taxonomy (NCBI): domain Eukaryota; kingdom Metazoa; phylum Chordata; class Amphibia; order Anura; family Bombinatoridae; genus Bombina; species Bombina bombina. The sequence goes on from NW_026511776.1 coordinate 35,059, forward strand.
TTGAAATCACTGCTGCCAGATTGGTAAAGATACATCTATGCTACTGAGGTAATCTAGGGTTAACAAAGGATTCCAAGAAAACAAAGCTAAATTAATCACCAAAGTAAATTGGAAAGGTGTTTAAAAATGTAATGCTCTATCTAATCCATGAAAGTTTAATTTTGACTTTATTGTCCCTTTTAAACACATTAGTTTATAGCAATATTTATCAGAAATATTCTCCTTTCGTGTGGACTCCTCAAGCAGAATGAACTTTTGAAAAGCTTGGGTGTTCTCTACTCTGATACCTCGTTACCATTTGTAAAGGAAGTGGTTGCATCAGAAAGTCCAATAGGGTTAAGTCCTCCAAAGGATTTATACAACAATGTGTCTTTTTCCTAGGAAACTGACTATTAAAAGTGAATAATTATGTTATGTTGATATATACAGCTATCATTGGAGGAGTGGAGGGATATTTTAGATGGAGCTGCTCACCCTTTTAATATTTCTATGATCCTTGGTTATTGTCTTATACTAAAATTCTGCCTATACATGCTTGATTCCTATTATTTAATATTTAGTTAATCTTTTTTATATTAGCCAATGTAAAAAAAATTGTAAAACAGACACTCACCATTTCATAGCTCCCATTTAGCAGAAGTACCTGAAACAATTTTGCCCCCTTTATATTCTGAGGCCATATCATTTTCCCTTAAAGAAAGGACTTTGACAAACCTCACATAAACGGCTAGATTACAAGTTTTGCGGTAAGAGCTGCTCGGTAATCACTTGCAAGTTATTGTCACCGCTCACTTACCTACAGCGCTGGTATTACAGGTTTCCAAAAACCCGGCGTTAGCAGGCAATATTGCAGCATAAAGCAAAATTGAGCTCCATACCGCACTCCAATACCAGCGCTTCGGTTAGCTGGTTTTACGTGCTTGTGCCCGATTTCCCCATAGACATCAATGGGGAGAGCCGGCTGAAAAAAAGCCTAACACCTGCAATAAAGGAGTGTAAAGCTTCGTAACGCAGCCCCATTGATTCCTATGGGGAAACTAAATTTATGTTTACACCTAACACCCTAACATGAACCCCGAGTCTAAACACCCCTAATCTGCCGCCCCCGACATCGCCGACACCTACATTATATTTATTAACCCCTAATCTGCCACCGCCGACACCTACATTACACTTATTAACCCCTAATCTGCCGCCCCTAACATCGCCCCCACCTACCTACATTTATTAACCTTAATCTTCCGTCCCCAACGTCGCCGCCACTATACTAAAGTTATTAACCCCTAACCCTAAGTCTAACCCTAACACCAACTAACTTTAATATAATTAAAATAAATCTAAATAAAAATTACTATAATTAATTAAATAATTCCTCTTTAAAACTAAATACGTACCTGTAAAATAAACCCTAAGCTAGCTACAATATAACTAATAGTTACATTGTAGCTATCTTAGGTTTTATTTTTATTTCACAGCTAAGTTTGTATTTATTTTAACTAGGTAGACTAGGTAACTATTTACTAACTACCTAGCTAAAAGAAATAAAAATGTACCTTTAAAATAAAACCTTACCTGAGATACACTAACACATAACCTTACACTACAATTAAATAAATTACATTTATTAAATACAATTAACTAAATTACAACAAACCCCCCCACTAAATTACACAAAATAGAAAAGAAATTATCAAATATTTAAACTAATTACACCTAATCTAATAGCCCTATCAAAATAAAAAATCCCCCCAAAATAAAAAAAAATCTAGCCTAAACTAAACTGAGAATAGCCCTTAAAAGGGCTTTTGCAGAGCATTGTCCCAAAGAAATCAGCCCTTTTACCTGTAAAAAAAATACATACACCCCCCAATAGTAAAACCCACCACCCACACAACAAAACTCCCCAAATAAAATCCTAACTAAAATAACCTATGCTCCCCATTGCCCTGAAAAGGGCATTTGTATGGGCATTGCCCTTAAAGGGGCATTTAGCTCTTTTTCTGCCCAAACCCTAAGCTAAAAATAAAACCCACCCAATAAACCCTTAAAAAAAACTAACAATAACCCCTGAAGATCCACTTACAGTTTTTGAAGACCCGACATCCATCCTCAACGAATCCGGGAGAATTCTTCATCCAAGCGGCAAGAAGTCCTCAACGAAGCCGGGAGAAGTCTTCATCCAAGAGGCAAGAAGTGGTCCTCCAGACGGGCAGAAGTATTCATCCAGACGGCATCTTCTATCTTCATCCTTCCGGCGCAGAGTGACTCCATCTTCAAGACATCCGGCGCGGAGCATCCTCTTCTTTCCACGGCTAACGAAGAATGAAGGTTCCTTTAAGTGATGTCATCCAAGATGGCGTCCCTTGAATTCCGATTGGCTGATAGAATTCTATCAGCCAATCGGAATTAAAGGTGAAAAAATCCTATTGGCTGATGCAATCAGCCGATAGGATTGAGCTCGCATTCTATTAGCTGTTCCAATCTGCCCGCCTGGAGGACCACTTCTTGCCGCTTGGATGAAGACTTCTCCCGGCTTCGTTGAGGACTTATTGTTGCTTGGATGAAGGCTTCTCCCGGATTTGTTGAGGATGGATGTTGGGTCTTCAAAAACTGTAAGTGGATCTTTAGGAGTTAGTGTTAGGATTTTTAAGGCTTTATTGGGTGGGTTTTATTTTTAGCTTAGGGTTTGGGCGGAAAAAGAGCTAAATGCCCTTTTAAGGGCAAAGCCCATACAAATGCCCTTTTCAGGGCAATGGGGAACTTAGGTTTATTTCAGTTAGGATTTTATTTGAGGGGTTTTGTTGTGTGAGTGGTGGGTTTTACTGTTGGGGGGGTGTTTGTATTTTTTTTACAGGTAAAAGAGCTGATTTCTTTGGGGCAATGCCCCGCAAAAGGCCCTTTTAAGGGATATTTGTAGTTCAGTTTAGGCTATGGGGTTTGTTATTTGGGGGGGGGATTTTTTATTTTGATAGGGCTATTAGATTAGGTGTAATTAGCTTAAATATTTGATAATTTCTTTTTTATTTTGTGTAATTTAGTTGGGTTTTTTTTGTAATTTAGTTAATTGTATTTAATAAATGTAATTGATTTAAATGTAGTGTAAGGTTAGGTGTTAGTGATACTCATGTTAGGTTTTATTTTACAGGTAAATTTGTATTTATTTTAACTAGGTAGTTAGTAAATAGTTAATAACTATTTACTAACTATTCTACCTAGTTAAAATAAATACAAACTTAGCTGTGAAATAAAAATAAAACCTAAGCTAGATACAATGTAACTATTATTTATATTGTAGCTAGCTTAGGGTTTATTTTACAGGTAAGTATTTAGTTTTAAATAGGAATTATTTAGTTATTAATAGTAGGTTTTATTTAGATTTATTTTAATTACATTAAACTTAGTGGGTGTTAGGGTTAGACTTAGGGTTAGGGGTTAATAACTTTAGTATAGTGGCGGCGACGCTGGGGGCAGAAGATTAGGGGTTAATAAATGTAGGTAGGTGGCGGTGATGTTAGGGACGGCAGATTAGGGGTTAATAAGTATAATGTAGGTGGCGGCGGTGTCAGGGGCGGCAGATTAGGGGTTAATAACTGTAATGTAGGTGGCGGCGACATTGTGGGCGGCAGATTAGGGGTTAATAAATGTAGGTAGGTGGCGGCGAGGTTGGGGGCGACAGACTAGGGGTTAATAATATTTAACTAGTGTTTACAATGCAGGAGTGCAGCGGTTTAGGGGTTAATATGTTTATTCTAGTGGTGGCGATATTGGGAGCGGCAGATTAGGGGTTAATGATTTTATTATAGTGTTTGCGATGCAGGAGGGCCTCGGTTTAGGGGTTAATAGGTAGTTTATGGGTGTTAGTGTACTTTTTAGCACTTTAGTTATGAGTTTTATGGTACAGCTTTGTAGAGCAAAACTCATAACTACTGACTTTCAGTTTACGGTATGAATCCTGTAATTTTAGGCTGTACCACTCACTTTTTGGCTGGACAGGCAAACTCGTAATACCAGCGCAAAAGGAAGTCCCATTGAAAAAGGACTTTTTAAAAGCTGCGGTAGTTACGTTGCGTTATGGCCAAAAAAGTGTGCGGTGCCCCTAAACCTGGAAAACTCGTAATACCAGCGGTAGTGAAAAAGAGCCTTAACGCTGCTTTGTCACCCATACCACAAAACTCGTAATCTAGCCGTTTGTTAGCCAAATATTTTGCCAGATTAATTAAGAGAACAAATGTTCTTTCTGCACTGCTTTGATCAGATGGCTGTAACAAAGTTTTTTCATTGGTCATCCTAGAATTAAGCAAACCTTATAAACTTGTCCAGACTTTCTGGTGACTAAAGATGTATCATTGTATCCGTCACTACGTTTGTTCAAGTTAGAAATATATTAGGGGCTCGATCCGATATAAATCGTCGCCCGCAAAAGCCGGCGACGCCAAAATCTGCGCGGGTTTGGTATCCTATATACGGCGTAACCTAGAAGTTACGCTCGTATATTTCTGCCGTCGGCCGTAGTTTTTTTGGCCATAGACAGGTATACCAAACCCGCACAGTTTGGTATCCAATATACAGCGTAAGGACTTACGTGGCGAAAATGGAGAAATCTTACTCCATTTTCACCTCGCCACAAAAAGCAGCCGTAAGAAGCCTTACGCTGACTATTGGAGCCCCGTAACTACCTAAACTACCTGCAAAATAAAACCTAACACCTAACGCATGCGTAATGTCTATCTACCTGTCAACCGCGATCCCCCGCCGCAATCCCTAATAAAGTATTTAACCCCTAAACCGCCGCTCCCGGACCCCGCCACCATCTACATAAACTAACCCCCTACTGTGAGCCCCTAAAACCGCCACCATCTAACTGATTTATCCCCTAATGTGAACCCCTAGAACCGCCACCATCTAACTGATCTATCCCCTAATGTGAACCCCTAAAACCGCCACCATCTAACTGATCTATCCCCTAATGTGAACCCCTAAAACCGCTGCCATCTACCTGATCTATCCCCTAATGTGAACCCCTTACACCGCCGCCATCTACCTGATCTATCCTCTAATCTGACCTCTTACACCGCCGCCATCTACCTTATCTATCCCCTAATCTGACCCCTTACACCGCCGCCATCTACCTTATCTATCCCCTAATGTGAACCCCTTACACCGCCGCCATCTACCTGATCTATCCCCTAATCTGACCCCTTACACCGCCGCCACCTATATAAAAATTATTAACCCCTAATCTAATGCCCCTATACCGCCGCCAGCTATATTAATATTATTAACCCCTAATCTAATATCCCTAAAGTAATAAGCTCTATTACCAACCCTATGTACCCCTAATCTGCTGCCCTAACATCGCCGACCCCTATATTATATTTATTAACCCCTAACCTGTCCCCCACAACGTCGCCGACACCTAACTTCAATTATTAACCCCTAATCTGCCGACCGAATCTCGCCGCTATTCTAATAAATGTATTAACCCCTAAAGCTAAGTCTAACCCTAACACTAACAACCCCCTAAGTTAAATATAATTTACATCTAACGAAATTAATTAACTCTTATTAAATAAATTATTCCTATTTAAAGCTAAATACTTACCTGTAAAATAAATCCTAATATAGCTACAACATAAATTATAATTATATTATAGCTATTTTAGGATTAATATTTATTTTACAGGTAACTTTGTATTTATTTTAACCAGGTACAATAGCTATTAAATAGTTAAGAACTATTTAATAGCTAAAATAGTTAAAATAATTACAAATTTACCTGTAAAATAAATCCTAACCTAAGTTAAAATTAAACCTAACACTACACTATCAATAAATTAATTAAATACAATACCTACAAATAACTACAATGAAATAAACTAACTAAAGTACAAAAAATAAAAAAGAACTAAGTTACAAAAAATAAAAAAATATTTACAAACATAAGAAAAATATTACAACAATTTTAAACTAATTACACCTACTCTAAGCCCCCTAATAAAATAACAAAGCCCCCCAAAATAAAAAAATGCCCTACCCTATTCTAGATTACTAAAGTTCAAAGCTCTTTTACCTTACCAGCCCTGAACAGGGCCCTTTGCGGGGCATGCCCCAAGAAGTTCAGCTCTTTTGCCTGTAAAAGAAAAAATACAATACCCAAGCCCCCCAACATTACAACCCACCACCCACATACCCCTAATCTAACCCAAACCCCCCTTAAATAAACCTAACACTAAGCCCCTGAAGATCTCCCTACCTTGTCTTCACCTCACCGGGTTCAGCGATCGGTCCAGAAGAGGGTCCGAAGTCTTGATCCAAGCGGAGCAAGAAGAGGTCCTCCATCCGGTAGAAGTCTTCATCCAAGCGGGGCAGAAGAGGTCTTCCATCCGATTGAAGTCTTCATCCAAGCGGGATCTTCTATTGTCATCCATCCAGAGCGGAGCGGCAGGATCCTGAAGACCTCCGACGCGGAACATCCATCCTGGCTGACGACTGAACGACGAATGACGGTTCCTTTAAATGACGTCATCCAAGATGGCGTCCCTCGAATTCCGATTGGCTGATAGGATTCTATCAGCCAATCGGAATTAAGGTAGGAATATTCTGATTGGCTGATGGAATCAGCCAATCAGAATCAAGTTCAATCCGATTGGCTGATTGGCTGTTAGGTTTAATTGTAACTTAGGTTAGGATTTATTTTACAGGTAAATTTGTAATTATTTTAACTATTTTAGCTATTAAATAGTTCTTAACTATTTAATAGCTATTGTACCTGGTTAAAATAAATACAAAGTTACCTGTAAAATAAATATTAATCCTAAAATAGCTATAATATAATTATAATTTATATTGTAGCTATATTAGGATTTATTTTACAGGTAAGTATTTAGCTTTAAATAGGAATAATTTATTTAATAAGAGTTAATTAATTTCGTTAGATTAAAATTATATTTAATTTAGGGGGGTGTTAGTGTTAGGGTTAGACTTAGCTTTAGGGGTTAATACATTTATTAGAATAGCGGTGAGCTCAAGTCGGCAGATTAGGGGTTAATGTTTGAAGTTAGGTGTCGGCGATGTTAGGGAGGGCAGATTAGGGGTTAATACTATTTATTATAGGGTTAGTGAGGCGGATTAGGGGTTAATAATTTTATTATAGTAGCGCTCAGGTCCGCTCGGCAGATTAGGGGTTAATAAGTGTAGGCAGGTGGAGGCGACGTTGTGGGGGGCAGATTAGGGGTTAATAAATATAATATAGGGGTCGGCGATGTTAGGGCAGCAGATTAGGAGTACATAGGGATAATGTAAGTAGCGGCGGTTTACGGAGCGGCAGATTAGGGGTTAATAATAATATGCAGGGGTCAGCGATAGCGGGGACGGCAGATTAGGGGTTAATAAGTGTAAGGTTAGGGGTGTTTAGACTCAGGGTACATGTTAGAGTGTTAGGTGCAGACGTAGGAAGTGTTTCTGCATAGCAAACAATGGGGCTGCGTTAGGAGCTGAACGCGGCTTTTTTGCAGGTGTTAGGTTTTTTTTCAGCTCAAACAGCCCCATTGTTTCCTATGGGGTAATCGTGCACGAGCACGTTTTTGAGGCTGGCCGCTTGCGTAAGCAACTCTGGTATCGAGAGTTGAAGCTGCGTTAAATATGCTCTACGCTCCTTTTTTGGAGCCTAACGCAGCCTTTATGTGGACTCTCAATACCAGAGTTATTTTTATGGTGCGGCCAGAAAAAAGCCAGCGTTAGCTTTTCGGGTCGTTACCGACAAAACTCTAAATCTAGCCGTAAGATAGCTACAATATAATTAATAATTACATTGTAGCTATGTTAGGGTTTATATTTATTTTACAGGTAAATTGTTAATTATTTTAACTAGGTATAATAGCTATTAAATAGTTATTAACTATTTAATAGCTACCTAGTTAAAATAATTACCCAATTACCTGTAAAATAAATCCTAACCTAAGTTACAAATACACCTACACTATCAATAAATTAAATAAACTACAAATATCTATCTAAAAATAGAATTAAATAAACTAAACTAAATTACAAAAAAACAAACACTAAATTACAAAAAAAAAAAAATATTACAGCAATTTTAAGCTAATTACACCTATTCTAAGCCCCCTAATAAAATAATGAAGCCTCCCAAAATAAAAAATTCCCTACCCTATTCTAAATTATAAAATACCCAGCTCTGTACCAGCCCTTAAAAGGGCTTTTTGCGGGGTATTTACCCCAAGTTAACAGCTCTTTTGCCTGTAAAAAAAAAGAACACAACACCCCCCTCAACATTACAACCCACCACCCACATACCCCTATTCTAAACCCACCAAACCCCCCTTAAAAAAACCTAACACTACCCCCCTGAAGATCTCCCTACCTTGTCTTCACCCAACCGGGCCGAACTCCTCATCCGATCCGGGCGATGTCTTTATCCAAGCGGCAAAGAAGAAGTCTTCATCCCGGCGATGTCTTTATCCAAGCGGCAGCAAAGTCTTCTTCCATCCGGCAGCATCTTCCATCAAGCGGCATCTTCAATCTTCTTTCTTCGCTCCTCCGACGTGGAGCATCCATCCCGGCCGACGACTGAACGACGAATGAGGTACCTTTAAATGACGTCATCCAAGATGGCGTCCGTTGAATTCCGATTGGCTGATAGGATTCTATCAGCCAATTGGAATTAAGGTAGGAAAAATCTGATTGGCTGATTGAATCAGCCAATCAGATTGAGCTCGCATTCTATTGGCTGATCGGAACAGCCAATAGAATGCAAGCTCAATCTGATTGGCTGATTCAATCAGCCAATCAGATTTTTCCTACCTTAATTCCGATTGGCTGATAGAATCCTATCAGCCAATCGGAATTCGACGGACGCCATCTTGGATGACGTCATTTAAAGGTACCTCATTCGTCGTTCAGTCGTCGGCCGGGATGGATGCTCCACGTCGGAGGAGCGAAGAAAGAAGATTGAAGATGCCACCGGATGGAAGAAGACTTTGCTGCCGCTTGGATAAAGACATCGCCGGGATGAAGACTTCTTCTTTGCCGCTTGGATAAAGACATCGCCCGGTTCGGATGAGGAGTTCGGCCCGGTTGGGTGAAGACAAGGTAGGGAGATCTTCAGGGGGGTAGTGTTAGGTTTTTTTAAGGGGGGTTTGGGTGGGTTTAGAATAGGGGTATGTGGGTGGTGGGTTGTAATGTTGGGGGGGGGTGTTGTGTTCTTTTTTTTTACAGGCAAAAGAGCTGTTAACTTGGGGTAAATACCCCGCAAAAAGCCCTTTTAAGGGCTGGTACAGAGCTGGGTATTTGGTAATTTAGAATAGGGTAGGGAATTTTTTATTTTGGGGGGCTTTATTATTTTATTAGGGGGCTTAGAATAGGTGTAATTAGCTTAAAATTGCTGTAATCTTTTTTTTTTTGTAATTTATTGTTTTTTGTTTTTTTGTAATTTAGTTTAGTTTATTTAATTGAATTTTTAGATAGATATTTGTAGTTTATTTAATTTATTGATAGTGTAGGTGTATTTGTAACTTAGGTTAGGATTTATTTTACAGGTAATTGGGTAATTATTTTAACTAGGTAGCTATTAAATAGTTAATAACTATTTAATAGCTATTATACCTAGTTAAAATAATTAACAATTTACCTGTAAAATAAATATAAACCCTAACATAGCTACAATGTAATTATTAATTATATTGTAGCTATCTTAGGGTTTATTTTATAGGTAAGTATTTAGATTTAAATAGGAATATTTTAGTTTATATTATGAATTAGATTTATTTAATAAGAATTTAGTTAGGGGTGTTAGGGTTAGATAGAGTTAATATAGTTAATATAAATACTATAGTAACTATATTAACTATATTAACCCTAATATAATTAGGGTTAATATAGTTAATATATATAATGTAATAACTGTATTAACTATAATATACTTAGGGTTAATATAGATAATATAGCTGGCGGCGGGGTAGGTAGATTAAATTAGGGGATAATAATTTTAATATAGATGGCAGCGGTGTAAGGGGCTTACATTAGGGGTTAATACTATTAATATAGGTGGCGGCGGTGTAGGGAGGGCAGGTTATAGGGCAAAAGAGCTGTTTACTTTGTGGCAAAGCCCCGCAAAAGGCCCTTTTAAGGGCTGGTAATAGAGATAATTATTTTAAGGGGATTAGATTAGGGGTTAATATAGATAATATAGCTGGCGGCGGGGTAGGGGGATTAGATACTGGTTAAAATAGTTTAATATAGCTGGCGGCGGGGTAGGAGCTCACATTAGGGGGTAGGTAACATAGATGGCGGCGGTGTTAGGGCTCACTTTAGGGGGTTATAGATTTAATATAGCTGGCGGCGGGGTCCGGGAGCGGCGGTTTAGGGGTTAATAACTTTATTAGGTGACGGCGGGGTCCGGGAGCGGCGGTTTAGGGGTTAATACATTTTTTATTGTTAGGATAGTGAGGGGGGATAGCTGATAGAGGGTTAGACGTGTTGGGCTTACTTGGGGGAGGCGTGTTAGACAGTATGGGAGATTTAGACTTTAGTCAGGTTTTGTAGGCGCCGGCAGTTTCTAAAGTGCCGTAAGTCACTGGCGACTCCAGAAATTTGTACTTACGCAGATTTCTGGATATCGCTGGTTTATCCAACTTACGGCACTTTAGCAACTGCCGGCGGAGTTTATAGGATAGCTCAAGTTGCGAGCTGAAACTACGGGCGGCGGGGGTTCTCTCGCTTGCGCCGCAAACTACGCCGTATATCGGATCGCGCCCTAGATTTAAAAGTTATTTTGCTTGATTCAGTGGACATCCAATGTTTGTGGCTAAGTCGTGAAAATATTTTCAAAATTAAGTTATAGTAAGTTTCAGCAATTCAACTAATTTTCTTGGTGCTAGATTGATTTTTAATGTGGCTCTCCTCATTACTTTTCCATATCTCCCTCCCACTGCAAAGTCGCTTCTCATTTGATTAACCCCTTAATGACCACAATGTACCCTATATGTCACTGGTCGTTAAGGGTTTTTTCAGGACATAATAGCACAAGTCTAGCAAGAACACGCTATTAATGCCCTCCCTCCAGCAGGCTTTGTGGAATAGAGCAGTCTCAACGCTGGTGGCAAGACCGCGCTATAAAACAATCACGTCCCAAAAAAAGGCCAGCGACATACAGGGTACGTCGCTGGTCCTTAAGGGGTTAAAGGGATTGTCTGTTTAGATGAAGTAATTGCAAACATAATTTCTGATTGACTAACCTAATTTATCACCAGGTTCTGGAGACAAATCTGTCCAATCCTGAAGTTTCATCAGTCTCTTTACTCTACATATAATCCACAAAATATTTGAGGCCAATTTGTTTACAGAGCAAACCAATCAAATTGTTCAAAAAACATGCACTGCTACATATCATGGTTGTAGGATAATTGGTCTTGCTTATTATTGGGTCCACTTTTTAAAAAAAATTATGGCTAGCATCTGGGTTTTCATCTCAAACTTCATACATCCACCTCAGTAGCTGATAACAACGAGAAACTTAATCCTGTAGTGATAAAGTTTTTGAAAAACGTTTTTTTAGACATTTTATTATGCTTATAAGCCAGTGTTTCCTATGCCTCTATTTCTGCCGATGAAATCTCACACAACTCTCTACAAAGTATAACTATGTTCCTTCTATTATTGTGATTCATAAGCTTATCAGCCCTTTCCACTCTGAAATACACACTATTTTTCTGTCTCCTTTCTTTGCCAGATATCATCCATGTTTTTTGCATAAATCTTATGTTTGTAACTATTGTTCCTTTAAGAGCTTCATTTTTCTAGTCTAGTCTTGAACCTAATATCTGACTTCTAGTCTTTTGTCCTGCTACATAATCTGACCTTTGGACTGTCATATTTCTCTAATTTTTGCCTAATAGCTGTACCCGATCTCTGATCCTTTAGTGTCAGTCTGGCATGCTTACAGCTTGTCTAATCCTCTAACTAGTCATTTGTATACCTTGCAGCCTGGAAAGTAATCTGTTTATCATTCGTTGGTTAGGTATGCAAATTCTTTGGACTCCATTGATTAACTGGCGGTTGGAGGAAGTTCACTGTCATGAATCTTGTCTTCCCAGCCTCATAGCGAGTGGGCAACATTCACTGCCCACATTTAACATTGCACAAGCTGCTGCTTTTGCAATGCCGCCCCATGCTCAGTCATGGCCAATTTTGCACGAGCAGGGGCTGTCAATCATTCTGATCGGATTTGATCGAGTTAATTGAAATCTGCCACACTTTAGACCACTGCTACTTAACTAGTGTTTAATCTCGTGTGAGCTCTTGTGGCTTGATAAATGGAGCTCTTAATGTATTTAGCTATCCCACCATTTGCCAAAGTATCATCTGCTACCTAAAGAACCATTAAATACAGAAGCATTGCAAAATAAACAAATGCATAATAAAAATGCTATGCAATTTCAAATGAGTGGTAGATTTTTTTTCTCTGACAAATACAAACATTTTCTTCAATTTATCTGCTCCCTGTATCATGAGACAGCCATCAGAGAATCACAAACCCATATAAATATACACTGTGAACTCTTTCACATGCTCAGTTGGAGCTGGTGTCTCAAAAAGTTAACTGGAAAGATTTTTTTGTTTTTTTTTTAATAACATGATCTCCTATAATAATAACTTGCATACGATCATACCTGGACATATATATATTTCTCTGTTAAGGGGCATAGTGTGCAAAAAGAATGTGCACTCTGAGGAGTTGCAATAAAAATGAACAGGCATGGAAGTCATTCTAGCTTTTGTTCTATCATGGAGTGCTGTTCTCTCTCTTTCGATTTTTATGCAAATTGGTCTTGGGTCACCCTAAGAGTAATGGGAGAAACCAGACATGGAGCCCTTGCACACATGCCCTTAGAGAGATACAACTGCACCTCACTGACGAGGCCAAAGCGATTGTTTGGGGTTGTTGCTTCCCTTGTTCAGAGAAGAATTGCCTGGTATTTCGGTGCTGGACTGTCATTGGGCAGGGTCAGACTGATATGCTATAGGATATTTTTTCTCTGTTAAGGGGCATAGTGTGCAAAAAGAACGTTCACCCTGAGCAGTTGCAATAAAAATGAACAGGCATGGAAGTCATTCTAGCATTTGTTCTATCTCATGGATTGCTGTTCTCTCTCTTTCGATTTATATATATATATATATATATATTTATATTTTGTATGAAAATTATATTTTACAATATACATTAGAACAGTATGTGGTTCAAAGCCATCCCATTTTGTAATTTAACCATCCTAATTTGCACCTGCTCCTGGGATAGCAGTTCTATGGCAGCTGTTGTTTCATTAAGTACTTCATCTAACAAATCTACTAATAAGTCAAGCTTATACATCAGAAGAACAGCCCCATATGCAGGGAGAAACCCAGCCCCCACCTTCTGACTTTTAGAGGATTTTACAGTTAGATGACTACCAGCATAGTAATATTCTATGGGATTGAATGCAACCTTCAGGCAGCTGTAGGGAGGAATAGAACCCAGGGACAATATTCCCTAGGTAACAATAACCTTGCCAGATAACGGGCAACCACCTATATCACTACTGACCGCATATCCAATATGTACACCCAGAAGTTAGTCATGTTATGATTTCACTGCTGTGATAGAACCAGAGTCCATAGAAGCAATTTGAAAATAGCGGTAGCAAAGCAGTGAAATCATATACAGAGCGATCCTTAGAATAATTACCATTAGAATAATTACAATATTTTTGGAGGCAAGCACAGGAAATGGCAGTAGAAATATTTATGGCAGCCCCTGAACAGTAAGAATATCCTAGAGGTATACCATTAGTAAGATAAGGGGGACTCTCTACACACACCATTCCTTGGATGGGGGTATTAACTATCGGCTAGATTAAGAGTTTTGCTTTATGAGGGGTGCAGTGCTAACTTGCACGTTATTGTCATCGCTCACTTACCTACAGCACTGGTATTACAGGTTTTCCTAAACCCGGCGTTATTAGGCAAGAAGTGAGCTTAGAAAAAATTGTGCTCCATACCACACTCCAATACCAGCGCTGCTCAAGTTAGCGGTGAGCTAGTTGTACGTGCTCATGCATGATTTCCCCATAGACATCAATGGGGAGAGCCAGCTGAAAAAAAGACAAACACCTGCAATAAAGCAGCGTAAAGCTCAGTAATGCAGCCCCATTGATTCCTATGGGGAAACTACATTTATGTTTACATATAACACCCTAACATGAACCGGAGTCTAACAAACCCTAATTTTACACTTATTAAGCCCTAATCTGCCGCACCCGACATTGCTGACACCTGCATTATATTTATTAACCCCTAATCTGCCGCTCCCGACATTGCCGACACCTACATTATACTTATGAACCCCTAATCTGCTGCCCCCAACATCGCCGACACCTACATAATATTATTAACCCCTAATCTGCCACCCCCAACGTCGCCGCCACTATAATAAACATATTAACCCCTAAACCGCCGTACTCCCACATTGCAAACACTAGTTAGCTATTATTAACCCCTAATCTGCCGCCCCTAACATCGCCACCACCTACCTACATTTATTAACCCCTAATCTGCCGCCCCCAGCGTCGCAGCCACTATACTAAATTTATTAACCCCTAAACCTAAGTCTAACCCTAACCCCCCTAACTTAAATATAATTCAAATAAATCTAAATAAAAATTGCTATCATTACCTAAATAATTCCTATTTAAAATTAAATACTTACCTATAAAATAAACCCTAACATAGCTATAATATAACTAATAGTTACATTGTAGCTAGCTTAGGGTTTATTTTTGTTTATTTTTGTTTTACAGGCAAGTTTGTGTTTATTTTAACTAGGTAGAATAGTTACTAAATAGTTATTAACTATTTACTAACTACCTAGCTAAAATAAATACAAATTTACCTGTAAAATAAAACCTAACCTGTCTTACACTAACACCTAACCTTACACTACAATTAAATCAATTACCTAAATTAAATACAATTACCTAAATTACAAAAAAAACCACTAAATTACACAAAATAAAAAACAAATTATCAGATATTTAAACTAATTACACCTAATCTAATAGCCCTATCAAAATAACCCCCCCCCCCCAAAAAAAAAACCCTAGCCTAAACTAAACTACCAATAGCCTTTAAAAGGGCCTTTTAAAGGGCATTTCCCCAAAGAAATCAGCTCTTTTACCTGTAAAAAAAAATACAAACACCCCCCAACAGTAAAACCCACCACCCACACAACCAAACCCCCAAATAAAAACCTAACTAAAAAAACCTAAGCTCCCCATTGCCCTGAAAGGGGCATTTGGATGGGCATTGCCCTTAAAAGGGCATTTAGCTCTATTGCTGCCCAAACCCTAACCTAAAAATAAAACCCACCCAATAAACCCTTAAAAAAACCTAACACTAACCCCTGAAGATCCACTTACAGTTTTGAAGAGCCAACATCCATCCTCAACGAAGCCGAGAGAAGTCCTCAACGAAGCCTGTGACTTCGTTCAGTGGGTGCAAAGGTTAACAACACCCACTGGAGGTAGTGAATGCCAATAACATAGATACATTTAAAAATAGTCTGGATAAATTTCTGTATATAAACAAAATTAATGGATATGATTGCTAGTATTAAATGGGTCACATTTTAATGAGGTTATTTTAAGCTTAACTGGAGCTTTTTGAAAGTATTTTAGATTTGTATAGGTTGAACTCGATGGACTTCAGTCTTTTTTCAACTTTATCTACTATGTTACTATGTTACCCTCTCTAGTGTGTTCTAGACCTAGAAAAAAATCTCCAAAACTCCCCTTTAATGCCACCCACATTAAACTATCTCTAACCTGCCACCACTTAAGATTTATTATATGGGAAATCTTAAAGGGACAGTCAAGTCCAAAAAAACTTTAATGTTTCAAATAGGGCATGCAAATTTTCTTTGTTTTCTTGGTATTCTTAGTTGAACGCTAACCCTAGGAAGGCTCATATGATAATTTCTAAGCCCATGAAGGCCACCTCTTATCACATGCTTTTTTATATGCTTTTTCCCAGGGGAGAGCTAGTTCATGTGAGCCATTTAGATAACATTGTGATCACGCCCATGGCTTGTGGCAGACTGCACTAATTGGCTAAAATGAAAGTCAATAGATAATAAATAAAATGCCATGTGATCAGGGGGCGGTCAGAAGATGCTTAGTTACAAGTTAATCACAGAGGTAAAAAGTATATTAATATAACAGTGTTGGTTATGCAAAACTGGGGAAAGGGTAATAAATGGATTATCTATCTTTTTAAACAAAAAAAATTCTGGTGTTGACTTTCCCTTTAAGAAAAACCCAGAAAACAATTTAGCAAAGAATAATCTAAAAACACAGTATTAATACTACCAGTCTCTTTCGGTAACATGGTTCAAATATTAGACAAAGGCAAAAACTTAATAAATTAATATTTATTATGAGCAAAAATCAAGTCACAATGCATTATTAATAAAAAGATGTTAACAAATAGAATTATACACAAGCAAACAGTTTTTAAAATAAAAAGGAGAAATAACAGAACCTAATGCTGTACTAGCTTAGATGTCTGCGCCAGGGAGATTGGCAAGAAAAGATGGTCACTCATGCTGTAACAGCCTCCCATGTAGATTGAACAACTTGTATTGTTAGACACAATATTTTATACCTGTTCCTCTGATATTAAATTTCTTGACCAAACCTCTTTCCAGAGGGCCTCGGAAAAGATCCACCCCTCTCTTTTTACGACGTCATAAAGCTCACAATCTTTGGCTGAAATTATATAACATCTTTTAACTTCTGTTATGTATATCTATTTATTATAAACAGATAGGCAATCCCTTAGTGATGTTGTTCGGAGTATTTTGATACCAAACACCATATATTTTGCAATATTTATGGTTCTAAGGCATTATGACTTATAAAACTATATTTATTTAGAAGCCTGGTTTTCCTGTCAATGATCTAAGGTTAGTTCCTGGATAGAGGCACCTGCGTCCCATCACTCTCTGTGATGACAGGTTGGGGCAATAAACTGACCATAGGCCATAAAGTTCTCTCTTGTGGATCTTACAAACTATTTATAAGGGTTCTGACTTATCGAAGGGAAAACACAGCAACACATTTCTCCTGAAAAAAAATAATGTTTTCAGCACATAGGCTAAAAAAATTAACTCTTTAGCAGCTAAATTATGAGGTCTTAATGACAAGGTACAAAACCAAAAATCCAGCAAGAATCCGTTAGATTCATGGAGTTGTACATAGTGAGTGCAGCAAGGATGAAGCGGTTATCTTTAGCCCAGGGGATGCTGATCACCTGTACAGCGTGAAGTAAAAAAGTTACAATAGATAACATTATGATAGTTGAGTGATTATCCTAGCAATAACAGTTAAACGGTTTGATTAAATGTATTATTTACAATGTGACAGCAAGTAAGCTACAATTACATACAAAATGATACAAAGGACAATAAGTAGCAACTTTATAACTATCGTGGTAGATGGGTTATCAACAAGCCTGTCACACATTACTCAAGTAATAAGGAATAATACTCCCCTACACACTTATGGGCCTATCTATCAAGCTCCGAAAGGAGCTTGACGGCCTGTGTTTCTGACTCGCCAGAAACAGCAGTTATGAAGCAGCGGTCACAAAGACCGCTGCTCCATAACCTGTCCGCCTGCTTTGAGCAGGCAGACAGACATCGCCGGAAACAACCCGATCGAGTACGGGGGTGTTGCACCAGCAGCTCTTGTGAGCTGCTGGTGCAATGCTGAATACAGAGAGCGTATTGCTCTCCTTATTCAGCTAGGTCTGGCGGACCTGATCCGCACTATTGGATCAGGTCCACCAGACCTTGTTAAATAGAGGCCTTAGTCTTTGTTCTTTGGCCTTTCAGCAAAAAGGGTCATTCTCTGGGGGTGCAAGCTTGCAGTGTGAAACATGGATCCAGGACTTGATTTCAGCAATTTTTACAGCAGTGTTGGTGGTGAGCAATACTTGGAAGGGCCCTTTCCATCTTGGCTCTAGTGCATTTTTACTGGAGAAACTCTTGACCATTACCAGATCACAGAAGCGATGACCTGCACTGGAACGTTGTCACTCTGTTGCTGTGTAGCCTTTACCTGCAGGTGGAGAGACTTAAGTATTGATGTTAGTTGCATGCAATAATCCTTAACAATGTAATCGCAAATTCCATGGTCCCTATTTGTTTCTGAGCTATTGTAAGGCCGGTATTCATTGACCTACCCATGAGTATTTTATGTGGGGACAATTTGTGCTTGCGACTTGGAGTAGTTCGCATATACATTAAGGCCAATGGTAAGGCATCTAGCAACTTGATGTTTGTTTCCGCACAAATTTTAACCCATTTTGTTTTTCAACACACCATTAGCCCTTTCTACAGCTCCTGCACTTTGGGGATGATGGGTGAAATGCAAATGATAGTATGCACAGTACTTTTGCTACTTCCTGTACCACCTGCCCTGCAAAGTGAGTACCCTGATCTCAATATATGTGCTGTGGTAACCCATATCTAGGAATTAACTCTTGAATCAGCATTTTTTTAAACTTTTTTGGCATCTGCAGATGCCCAATGAAAAAGCTTCCACCCACCCCGAGAATGTATCTAGTATGACTACAATGTATTTGTAATGAGTGACCTTTGGTAATTCCATAAAATCCATCTGCAGGTTTACAAAAGGTCCTCACGGATATGGTGGGTGAATCTTAGTTACTGCTGTAATGGGTTTTCCTACATTATGCAGATTCTATTAGCCCAACATCATTGCCCTCTTTGCCCCATAGAGATTCAGGTAATTGTTTAAATTAATTTAGCAGAGGGGATTTGGTGTCTTCCTCTATCTGTTTCTCTAACGTGGCATAAACATTGTTCTGAATTTCATCAGGCACATCTAGAAAGACTCCATCAGGGTTACAATATATAGTACATCCCAATTCACACAATACGTCTTTCCCAAGTAGATTTACAGGGCAAGCGGGGCTTAACAAAAAGGCATGTCGCTCAGTAAGTGGGCTTATAGGGGAACATTTATTAAGCAGCGGATGCTGCTTCGTAGTCCCGTTGTTTCAGGTCCACCTGAAACAGAAGTTAAGGGGACAAGTTGGGGTAGAGACAAAATATAATAATATGTACTTTAATTACTTTACCTGTAAATTTATACTGCAGTGCCTTGACATTAACCCTTTCTTTTTAGTTTCTGAATTGTAAAGCTCTAACTCCCCCCACACATTTTCTTCCACAAATTTTTCTATATATATTGTTCTTTTGGTAGAATGCAAACGTGAATAGGGATTATCGGCTGAAGCATGCCTAGAAGCTGCCTGTGTCTAAACACTGATAAGAGGGGTGGAGTTGGCTGCTCCAGGCAGCTAAGCTATGTAATTAATTTTGCTTAATTTTGAAAATTATTTTAAAATACTTGCCAGCAAGTTTTAAATAATTTTTTAATGCAAACTATTTTTAATTAATTAGCCCTTATAGGATATGCACAGATCTCAACTTGTTTTATGTCCCTTTAAGGCCTTTTAGGTGGCGGACTGAAATCATCCCGATCCGTTATGATTGGGGTGATTTACGGCCCCTGCTAGCGGCCAATTGGCTGCCAGTGAGCAGCGGGTGGCATTGCACAAGCATTTCACCAGAAGGTAGGTTATGTGTATAAAGATGATGTGTGTAGCGCTAGACAAAAAACCCAAATAAGCCTGTCTTGTTTTACTGTCTCCTTCCTAGACAGTTAATTTGGACAAAAAGTGATAAAACGGTAAGATGGCGCTAATAGCTTTGGGTTGAATATGGATCCAATATGATCACCAAATGTCCCTTTGATTATATATATTCAATAGGGTTTAAAATTATTTTAAGGGTAACCTTAAGGTATGTCGTTTTCAAATAAAATGATGTTATAGAAATACTTAACCAGTGCTCCTTACACTTATTTAATGTAACCAATAATTTAGACTAGAATTGATTCTCTGATAAAATAAACATATACTTTATTCTCCACCAATAAAAACAAACAGTTATTTTTCAGGCAATTAAAATCTACTAAAATACAAAAATCATTCATACATACATGCAACCTCAGTTCCCTATCAAACTAATTGTGTAGTGTCTATAAGTTATCTAATTGGAATAGTAGCGAAACAAAACCTTCTCCTGTGGTATATATAAACATTAGATATACAATACTGTGCAAAATACATATAATTGTGCAAAAATTGTTGTGCAAATGATATAATAATAATAAAAAGAGAGGGATGAATCAAAATATAATGTTTATAATTTAAGCCACTTTCGGAACCGGTTCCTGTTATACCCAAATGCTCCTTCTTAATGTTTGTGTAAACAATTGAAATGTTAAAGGTCTTTCTATAGAAATCTTCAATAGGTCAAACAGTCTTTCTCATAGGCACCTTTTCAGTAAATAATTGCGGATCCAATTTCAATTAATAGCTGGGTTAAAGTTTTGAGTTAATGGCTGGGTTAAAATTTCAAATTCCACCTCATACAGGTTTTTAGTTCGAGTTCAACTTGATAATATTTCTTTAAAAAGCAATGATTATTCAGCAGGTCAGCTATTTGTAAGCTGGCTCTTACCTGCTTTCTTCTCCGGCGGTGTTGTTTGTGTTAATGTCAGACCGGGAGTCCTCGCGCTCTTCCACTTCAAATGCGCCTCTGACGTCACTGGCTTCTGACAGCTGTTCAAATAATGGGAAAATACTTGCGCAAGTATGTCTTTGTATCCGTTCACCGTTGATATCTCTGCACTTGAGTACTTGTCGTACGCAGAGATCTTTGGTTTTTCAGCTTGACAGCTCTTTACTCCCTCCGGATCGTAAGTATATATTCTTTTGCAGGTATCGCTCACAGCACTTTCTACGCGTTTCACCCCTGTTATCCAGGGCTTTCTCAAGATCTTGAGAAAGCCCTGGATAACAGGGGTGAAACGCGTAGAAAGTGCTGTGAGCGATACCTGCAAAAGAATATATACTTACGATCCGGAGGGAGTAAAGAGCTGTCAAGCTGAAAAACCAAAGATCTCTGCGTACGACAAGTACTCAAGTGCAGAGATATCAACGGTGAACGGATACAAAGACATACTTGCGCAAGTATTTTCCCATTATTTGAACAGCTGTCAGAAGCCAGTGACGTCAGAGGCGCATTTGAAGTGGAAGAGCGCGAGGACTCCCGGTCTGACATTAACACAAACAACACCGCCGGAGAAGAAAGCAGGTAAGAGCCAGCTTACAAATAGCTGACCTGCTGAATAATCATTGCTTTTTAAAGAAATATTATCAAGTTGAACTCGAACTAAAAACCTGTATGAGGTGGAATTTGAAATTTTAACCCAGCCATTAACTCAAAACTTTAACCCAGCTATTAATTGAAATTGGATCCGCAATTATTTACTGAAAAGGTGCCTATGAGAAAGACTGTTTGACCTATTGAAGATTTCTATAGAAAGACCTTTAACATTTCAATTGTTTACACAAACATTAAGAAGGAGCATTTGGGTATAACAGGAACCGGTTCCGAAAGTGGCTTAAATTATAAACATTATATTTTGATTCATCCCTCTCTTTTTATTATTATTATATCATTTGCACAACAATTTTTGCACAATTATATGTATTTTGCACAGTATTGTATATCTAATGTTTATATATACCACAGGAGAAGGTTTTGTTTCGCTACTATTCCAATTAGATAACTTATAGACACTACACAATTAGTTTGATAGGGAACTGAGGTTGCATGTATGTATGAATGATTTTTGTATTTTAGTAGATTTTAATTGCCTGAAAATTAACTGTTTGTTTTTATTGGTGGAGAATAAAGTATATGTTTATTTTATCAGAGAATCAATTCTAGTCTAAATTATTGGTTACATTAAATAAGTGTAAGGAGCACTGGTTAAGTATTTCTATAACATCATTTTATTTGAAAATGACATACCTTAAGGTTACCCTTAAAATAATTTTAAACCCTATTGAATATATATAATCAAAGGGACATTTGGTGATCATATTGGATCCATATTCAACCCAAAGCTATTAGCGCCATCTTACCGTTTTATCACCAGAAGGTAGGTTAGGAAGGTTGAGCGGACATGAGATGGGATGTGGTATGCATTTATTTCCCACTCCAGTAATCATTATCGGCTTTTGGTCAGCTGTTTGAATGTTTAATGACAAAGTGTTACGGTGGCTCCAGTGTCAACTAAAAATGGATGCTGTTCCGATTTATGATTACAGATACAGTAGGCTCTTTGTCTTGTTCAACAGGAACAGTTGACAGTTTATTACCACTAGCTAGTCAGTCATACTCAGCGTAAGCCTCAAGGTTTAAAGGAGTTACCACCTCCCCTCTCTCTCGGTTCATCTCTGTCACAGCTGCCCCCTCTCTGGTTCCCCTTTCTCTGTTTGAGTGCCCAACAGTCTCTAGCAAAATGTCCAGGCTTTCCACAGTTATGACATTTTAAATGTTTCTTTGTCTCCACAGCCCTTTCTTCCCTTCCTGCCTGTTCTGTTGATAATAGTATACAGTCTTAGCCACAGCTGCTCTCTTCTATGCTTTCACTAACGTCTGTGTTTTATTTTTCTTCCTGCTCTGTAGGGTCTGTAACACTTGCCCAGCCCTGTGCACACTATTTCAAAAGGCAGGGTTGACCATCCTAGCATTGCCACTTGTAATTGTTTAGACAACGCTGAGTCTAAGCCATTTACAAATGCACTAACTGTAAAAGTTTTTGCATTTCTTTAAACATCCTCAACTTCTCCGTACTGCTTAATAGCCTACGTTATTTCCTCTGCAAACTCATCTGGGGTCTGATTCTTTTTCTGTTTCATATTGTTAATTTTATTCCAATCTACAGCGGAGATAAATGTATCTGCAATACACTTCTGCATGTATGTATACCACTGACACAGTCTTGTCTCATCTCTTTCATCAGCTATAGCATCCAAGACAGTGGCATGCCTAACAGTTTCATATCCCAAATTATAGTGTCCCCTGTTATAAGCTATAAGGAATTTTACTTTTTCTGATGGATTAAATACAGACTCAAATAACTGACACATATCTCTGTCTGAGGGGGGTGTACGAAGAGCATAATGTTCAATGTTGCTTTAGAAATTCCTGTGGGCCTTTGGCCACAGAGGGGAATGAGTTTTGCATTGCCATCATATCTTGTGCTGTTATTTTTTATTTTTTTTGAATATTTGTTTCTATTAGCCCTCATATTAGTGCAGCCCGGAGCAATGTTAACAACTGTCAGAATTCACATAGAAATGACGAAAAATACAATGTGGACCATCTGTTAGAAGAATGAGGGATTGAAAATAAGAGCTATACCCCGGGCCGTTACATTTGCAACTAGCAGCTGGTGATAGAGTAGAAGTGGTTAATATTTATTATTGCTGCAGTAGTACAGAGGTAAACTTATATAAGAGCAGACTTAAACAGCTTCCTTTCAGGGTAAAATAGTGTCCAAACATATACACATAGATGGTTTTGGTGTAATCTGCAAGCCAAAAATTACCGCTTGTCTGTATAAAATATATGACACTTTACCGTGATATCCAAGCAGCTGTAATCCGGATCGTCCGTTGGTCTGAGTAAAGACCGCCGTGCGCTGTTCTCCTTCCAAAGCGCACCAACACAGGACAGCCTTGTCTCTTTTCCGCTTTCCCGCACTTTTCTTCCTCTTTTCTTGCACCGCATTTTTAACATAAGAGGAACACTTCTCTGTTTTATGGAATATACCGAATAAAGTTTTTTACTTTTATTTCTATCTCTGCACTGTGTCTGATTTGAGGAGCGAGAGGAACACATTGTGCTTTCTTTTTTCTATAACTGTCAGAATTAGCGTGGCTTTTTTAGAGAGCTTTAAGTAAGTATTTTACCTTTAAAAGGTATTTAAAAGGTAAAGCAAATGTATACTATGAAATTTCGTTAGTATATATTAATTTCTTTAAATTTAGTGCATAGTACACAGTAAAAATGAAAAAAAAAATCCGTATTTTCTTGATTCAGTACACGTGTGTCGATATACTCACATTAAAGATCAACAGCTCTGGATATTGCACTTAATATAAAGAACTTCTCATGGATACAGGATTCAATAAGTAACAAAACTTTTATTGCAGCATACAAAGTATCAGTCTTCACAATCATTGAAAAACAGCACAGTTCAGCCTCAAACACTCAAAGTGTGTTTCAATTTGTAGTTATACAATGTTTGTTAAACAAAGTGGACCAGATTAAAAATCCCGCTTTATGTTTTTTTTGTGCATGATATGGCCTTTGCGTGCAAAATAGTCATTGTTTTGGTATTACAAGTCCCGCTTTATTTCTGTCTTTCCCGCACTCAATATGGCCTTTACCGCAACAATATGTTCCGCACTCAAAGACCTGTAGTAATGAGTTTTGCGAAACAAAAAATACCTTACAAAGTGCACCTAACACCCATAAACTTCCCTATTAACCCCTAAACTACCACCCCCAAAACCACTAAATAAACCTATTAACCACTAAACTGTCATCCCCCAGCCTCGCAAAAACGAAATAAACCAATTAACCTCTAAACCACCATCCGAAAGTATTAAATTAATATCTAAACTCACTAACGTAACACCCCCTAACTTAACCCCAATTAAAATACACCTAAATTAAAGTGAAAATAAACTACCTTAAAAGAAATAAAAACTTACCTGAAAAACAAAATTAAAACCTAAGCTTAAACTAAAAAAAAAGCTAACTACTTTAAATAACAATTTACAAAAAAAAAGAAACCTACATTACAAAAAAAGCCCTAACATTACAAAAAAAATACTAACATTACAAAAAACTACCATTAAAAAATCAAAACAAATGCAATTATCAAAAAAATATTCCTATTCTAATACCACCCAAAAAACACCCCAAAATAAAAAAAATCCTAATCTACAAATAAACTACCATTAGCCCTAAAAGGGCCTTTTGTAGGGCATAACCCCAAAGCTAACAGCTCTTTTACATAAAAAAATACAACCATTAACGCCTAACATTACAACCCCCACCCCCCAAAATTAAAAAAATCCCTAATCTACCCATTGCCAAAAAAGGGCATTTGGATGGGCATTCAGCTCTTTTTGTGCCCATTAAAAATAAAAAATAAAATATAATCTTAAAAAATAAAAAACACTACAAAAACCCCCAAAAACTAACACTCACCAATGATGAAGGCACCATTTTCATCCATCGTGGGACCATCTTTTTCCATCTTCGCTCCGTCTATGGTCCATCTTCTTTCTTCATCCCGTTGGTGGCGGCGAAGATGGCGAGTCCATTGGCAATGGTGGCAGTGATGTCTGTCCTCATTTTCATCCAGATGACATGGAGCTCCTCTTCATGCGATCTCCAGCCGCACAATGAAGATTGAATGCAAGGTACCCCTTTTATATAGGGGTACCCTTGCATTGCTATTGGCTGATTTGATTCTTCAAATTCAAATCAGCCAATAGGATGAAAGCAGCTTGATGTGTTGCATTTGTGCTAATGAATTGATTCACTAATAATGCCATTGAGTGTGTATATACACCAATGTTATATATTTACTTTGCTGCTTGAGGAAGCAAGTTGTTCTTGTGAAATATGTCCAGCAATTGTTTTAATTTGTGTATCACACATTGCTTGGGAAGCTTTTTTAAGCCTATTAAATATCCTGTATGGTGGTACAATTACTGGGGATCACATTTATCCATTGGTGACTGAGGTATGTTAGCTCGGGAGCTCTTGAGGAACCAGACCATTATAATGGCACTTTATGATAAGTGCCTCAGATTTGTGAGTATCCTGCATATGGGGGACCTGTGCTAAGGCGCTAGAACGCAAAGATATTGTGCCATTGTAGCGCCTTCTTTTCTTCTCTATTTCACACATATATATATATATATAAATAAATATATATATATATACATATATTTATACATATATACAAACACATACATACATACACAAACATATCCATCTTTAGACATGTATATGTATGTATCTCTATGTTAAATCCCTTTGCCATCTTTTTTATCTAACACCCAAGATCTCAAATCTTTGAGTCCTTATAACTTTTTGGTGCAATATTTTATTCAAATATTTGTTATAAGACATTGTTATTATGACAGTAACTATACTTCCACACTATGCACCAGAGTCAGCAAGAGAGTTCTACCAGCTGAACACAGCCTGTGTCTACACTGAAGGATTGAGTCTTCTGATTGGGTGATCCCCTGTGATGACATCAGTGACGTATTCGACATTCCAGTGTGTCTGTTGGGCGACTCACTACAGTCCCAATCTGCTGATTCTGGCACCTTCTTGTGCTGCGGCTTTTGTGAGTAGTTCATATCTCAAGGGGGGGGGGGGCGGGTCTCCTACCCTAGCTGCTGTCCAGATCTAGACGATATTGTCCTATGGTGGTGCCTCTCTTTCTCTGTTTTATACAGGGACATCTATCATTCAACTATCCATTGGGAGTGCTGCTGGAGCCCTGAAGTTCTGCCTGAGGTCACATCTTTGTTTTGTGCAAGCGCACCTCGAGACACACGCTCTACTGACTGATCAATCAGCATCAACAGTGCTGAGGTCATGAACTCTTTTACTGTGATCTTATGAGATTTCACTTAACTCTCATGAGATTTCATTGTAAATTTCCTTACACTGAATAGGGAAATAACATGAGAGTGCACGAGGCTCAATACTTCAGCTGTCCCGGGACAGACATACTAATTTGCTGCTTAGAAGTCCTTTACAATGGGATGTGGCTACTGAGAAACGTTTGAGGTAAAATATCTTCCTTTTTTCACATAGAGATGCTCAGGTGATATTTTCTAGTCAGCTTTATATAGCTATACTGCATCACTTGCAAGTGTTTAAACATTTGGGTATTATGTCCCTTTAAGAAAATATGCCTATAAACATTAACATGTTCCTCTATACTCAGGCAATTAAGCTAAGTAGCTGTCCAGTGAGAGAATGGGGAGATTATATGCGCATTTAATTACAAAACCCTTTTACCCCACACCGATTTTGAGAAGTGGCCGGCAGTTTTTACAAATGTTCAGGTTAAGTAGACCTCCGGGATCCCACTTCCATTGTAGTCAGTTTGAATAATAAATGATGATGAGACATAGT
The DNA here is from genome assembly GCF_027579735.1 of Bombina bombina. Taxonomy (NCBI): domain Eukaryota; kingdom Metazoa; phylum Chordata; class Amphibia; order Anura; family Bombinatoridae; genus Bombina; species Bombina bombina. The sequence goes on from NW_026511776.1 coordinate 62,294, forward strand.
GAGTTTAGTAGAGAGCATAGTGTTTGTAACCATATTTCTCCAAGAGTCTGAGCAAGACTCCTCATAGATTTCTCCTGGTACAATATCATTGCTGGCCTGTTCACAACGAAAGCACATACACTGTTCCACATTGAAACCACAGGGTTCTCCAAAATACTCTCCAATCTCACGGCCATAATTTTGTTTTCCAGATTTACAGGTTGCATAGGGGCTAGCTTTCAATGTAACAATAAACTGCTAGAGGTAGGTGGCAAACGATGGACCTCCAAAGCGCCTCTATTCCCACACTCTGCTGGGGTAATTGTAAGTTGGGTTGGCTGTAAAGTGGAGTCTATACCGTTGTGATGAAATGCTGTGTGCAGTGTTTCCTCGAGGGTGGTGTAATGATCATGGAGTAGACAGAGTAGCTCTTGAAGGATATGGTTAGCCCCCTCCATATTAGCCTTTTGTAAAAGGAATAGGAGGGTGTGCGTGGTAAAGTTTGTATGTCTTGCGTGTTGGGACAGATGGGGTAACACTGGTAAAAAGCTACCACGGTACTAGGTCTTCCTGCCGGGATATCAAAGTGCTGACAGTTGTCTCTAATATAAGTTTAGAGTCCAAAGGAATCCATAGTATCTCACAGCCACGAGAATGAAAAGATGGCCGCTGCTTACAATACGTTAGCTCAAACCTCCGGTCTTAACTTGAAAATGGTGTACCAGCTGTTCCAATTTCTAGATTCTGATTTTAAAGTTGAAGTCAGGGAAGTCCACAGAGGGTTTTTAAAGGCTTAATTCCAATATAGAAGTCATCTAAAGTCAAGTATAGAAGCATCCCGACCGGAGCAATATAGATGTGGGACCATTCATGTGCGCTGTAGGTTCCACACCCCCTTGTAATGTATTTTTGATGTGTTTTGTGCAACTTTTTATTTTCATGAAACAGTTAACCACAGCTCTGATGTCATGGTAATTATTATAGCTTAAATCGCAATTGCACTCATGTTTACGCTCAACTTGTAATACTAGCGGTAAGCCTGATGAATGCAAACCCTCGTAATATACCCCTTATTGTTCAGGCGAAAACAATTGCGTTCCATTTGTAATCTAGCCCAAAATATTTAGTTATGCATAATGAAACAGCTAAACAAATTTACAATATACTCATTATTTATTGTGTCCCCTTGTCATGCAATTTAGCGCTAAACCTGCCATGGTATCTGTCCCTAATTTGCTTTATCAGATACCTGCAAAACAATGCACTGTATACTAACTTTATGACAAGGGCTGACCTTGTTGACTGCAGCCTCTAAATAAGTCAAATGGTAGGTGAAGTTTGTCTTTTGATAAATAATTGCAGTGAAAAGGGTGTTGATTTATTTAAAAAAAAAAAAAAAAAAGTTAAAGGGACAGAAAACTCCAAAAATGAATTTCATGATTTGGATAGAACATACAATTTCAAACAACTTTCCAATTTGCTTCTATTATCAAATTTGCTTTATTCTCTTGTTATCCTTTGCTGAAGGAACAGCGTTCCACAACTGGCAGCTAGAGGAACACATCTAGTTAGCGAATCACAAGAGACACTTGTGCAGGCACCAATCAGCAACTAGCTCCCACTAGTGTAAGATATGTGTGTATTATTTTTCAACAAGGGATACCAAGAGAATGAAGCACATTTAAAAATAGAAGTGAATTTAAAAGTGTCTTTAAATTACATGCTCTATCTGAATCATGCAAGTTTAATTTTGACTTTCCTATCCCTTTAAGACTTGGCTGTTATTTTACAGCAACACAACAGAAATGCATTGTATTTACTGTTCCTTTAAAGTTGAGAAAAAAAAATCACAGCACATTGTCCCTTTAATAACATAGTTCAACCAAAATGTAATCCTATATAAATTACCAAAGTATTGCAGAATTTTACATTCATTCGATTCTCCTATTTATTTTGAAATTTCCTGAAAATTTTTATTCAGAGACCATGAATCTATGAGCTGTAACAACAACAGGTTGTCATTCTTACTATGGCAGTCACTTCATAGCTATTAAGACATGAATCCCCTTATTTGAATTATGAAACTTTATTCTTTCAAATGTGGGGTCTTATGACATACGTACAGTATATTAAGGTGAGGGGTAATAAAGGCCTCTTAAAAAGGTTTTGTTTCAGTAAATTCCAAAATGGAACCATTTCAAAGAAGTATTTATCATTGTTATGAGAATTAGCTTGCAACAGGCAGACACAGGAACACTCACTTGAAATAACAGGATTGGTGCTTTGAAATAAGTGGTCTCAAGTTTGTTGATTTTTTTGAGGGATGCCCCACCCCCTGATGTTGTTCCATCTGTTAGCACAGTGGTCAATGTATAGTCACCTAGGCATGTGATCCCTCCTTTAATATAGCAGTTTCTTACCACTGTGCTCACCCAAAAATTAGAGTATGTGACCTCTCATTTAAAAGAGGGGAAGTTCACTTTCACATGAGGGGTCTCATACCCTCTATGAGTAAACCCCTCTCATACCCTCTTTATGAGTAAACATGATTATATTACCTGCTCTCATCTAAGGTAATCCTAAAAACCTGGCCTGTTGGGGAGGCCTGAGGGCAGGCTTGAAAACTAGTGCTCTAAATAAATCAGAGGAGGAGAAGGAGCTCTGTTTTAACCCCCCCCCCCCCCCCAATAGAAATCAATTTCACTATAGTGAAATTTAAAATGGTGATCAGATACTTCCTAGAGGGGCAAGTGACCCCTCTCAAGAAAAAGGGGAGTCTCCCCTTTCAAATGAGGGGTCACTTGTCCTAAATAGAGGGGAGATAATAGCTCCATTAGAGTCCCATCTACTCAAGTTAAACAGCATTTTTACAGGGACATACCCCTCATTTGAAAGGAAAGACTCCTCTCACTTGTTTATGTAAAATGCCCGGGGGATGTAACGCCTCCAGCCCTCTGGCTCAGTCTCTAAAACTCCCTGCTTTAGAAGAGAGTTCCCACCCCCATGTGACATCACCACAAGCATGATGTCTGCCAGGAAGAGGCAGGAGGGTGATGTCTCTGAGCCCAGCTGTGGTGCAGGGGGTCACCAGGACCTGGATAGGAAAGGGGACCCCGAGTCAACATATGGTTGCACTGCAATTTAGCTGCACATAATAACAACAGGTTGTCATGCTGCACATGACAAGGTTAAAAAAAAAGTTAAAGGAACACTAAACTCAAATTCTTTCTTTCATGATTCATATAGAGCATGCAATTGTAAGCAACTTTATAATTAACACCTATTAACAATTTTTCTTCATTCTCTTGCCATCTTTATTTGAAATGTAAGGCTAAGAGCTGGACCATTTTTTGGCTCAGCACCTCAGTAGCACTTGCTAATTGGTGGCTACATTTACCCATGTGCTTGACAAAAAATGGACCGGCTCTTAAAGGGACACTGAACCCAATTTTTTTTCTTTCGTGATTCAGATAGAGCATGCAATTTTAAGAAATATAATAATTTACTCCTATTATTAAATTTTCTTCATTCCCTTGGTATCTTTATTTGAAATGCAAGAATGTAAGTTTAGATGCCGGACCATTTTTGGTGAACAACCTGGGTTGTTCTTGCTGATTGGTGGATAAATGCACTGGCTGGCTCCTTAGCTTAGATGCCTTCTTTTTCAAATAAAGATAGCAAGAGTATGAAGAAAAAATGATAATAGGAGTAAATTAGAAAGTTGCTTAAAATTGCATGCTCTATCTGAATCACGAAAGAAAACATTTGGGTTCAGTGTCCCTTTAAGTTAACATTCCTGCTTTTTCAAATAAAGATACCAAGAGAACAAAGAAAAACTGACAATAAAAGTAAATTAAAAGACACTTAAAATTGCATGCTCTATCTGAATTTAAAGAAAAAAAAATTGGTTTACTATCCCTTAAAAACACTGTTCAGATTACACTTTTAAACTATAAAATATGCAAACATTACAAATAGGTCATCATTTATAACTGTTAAATGATTGGATGGTAAAATAAAAATAACTATACTATTTCACAAAATTACATTAAAATGTTATTTGTAAGTCTTGATTTATTATTAGATACGTGAAACACCTGCATTCTAAAACAATGAAAAATTTGCAATTTTATATAAAAAAAAAAAATCTCTGCGTATATTTTGTGACATACAGGTGTGTGAAAAACATGAAAAATAACTTTTCATGTATTAAACAAATCAAAGTGCAAGGAAAATTGATTTAGAAATTTTAAACTCAAGCAGCTTAAATAATTTAAACAGCCTTGCGTTTAAATGATAGGAATTCTATAAAACTGCAAGCAAAAACATTTGATTTGAATTCAAAGTCTTTGCACAGCAAACTCTAGTGGTTTAGAACTACTGTTATAGAACTAAAGAATATAAATATTTTTATACTAGTCCTAAAGCCTGTGTACATGGGCCATTTTTTTGCAGTAAAGAGGTCCCACCCCTTGCTCTCTCTCTATCACCCCTCTCATTTGCTCTCTCTTTCTCCCCTCTCTTTTGCTCTATCTCTCTCCCCTCTCTTTTACTCTCTCTACCCCCTCTCTTTTACTCTCTCTCTCCCCCTCTCTTTTGCTCTCTCTCCCCCCTCTCTTTTGCTCTCTCTCCCCCCTCTCTTTTGCTCTCTCTCTTCCCCCTCTCTTTTGCTCTCTCTCTTCCCCCTCTCTTTTGCTCTCTCTCCCCCTCTTTTTCTGTCTCTCTCTCTCTCTTTTGCTGTCTCTCTCCCTCTCTTTTGCTCTCTCTCTTCCCCCTCTCGTTTGCTCTCTCTCTCTCCTCTCATTTGCTCTCTCCCTCTCCTCTCGTTTGCTCTCTCTCTCCTCTCGTTTGCTCTCTTTCCCTCTCTTTTGCTCTCTCCCCCTCTCTTTTGCTCTCTTTCCCCCTCTCTTTTGCGCTCTCTTCTCCTCTCTTTTGCGCTCTCCCCCTCTCTTTTGCGCTCTCTCCCCCTCTCTTTTCCACTCTCTCCCCCTCTCTTTTCCGCTCTCTCTCCCTCTCTTTTGTGCTCTCTCCCCCTCTCTTTTGCGCTCTCTCCCCCTCTCTTTTGCACTCTATCCCCCTCTCTTTTGTGCTCTCTCTCCCCCTCTCTTTTGTGCTCTCTCCCCCTCTCTTTTGTGCTCTCTCCCCCTCTCTTTTGTGCTCTCTCCCCCCTCTCTTTTTTGCTCTCTCCCCCCTCTCTTTTTTGCTCTCTCCCCCTCTCTTTTTGTGCTCTCTTCCCCTCTCTTTTGCGCTCTCTCCCCCCTCTCTTTTTGCGCTCTCTCCCCCTCCCTTTTGTGCTCTCTCCCCCCTCTCTTTTGCTGTCTCTCTCCCTCTCTTTATCTCCCCTCGGCTCTTCTGCTCTCTCTATCCCCCCCTCTTTAGAGCTCTCTGTCTCGGCAGTCTGCCCTGCATTTGGCCCTCCCGCGTCACGCCCAGCCCCGCCCACGTCACACCCGGGCCCCGTCCACATCACACCCGCCAGACCACGCCCACGTCACACCCGCCCGGCCGAGCTCACTTCACCACTCACTGTTGCCAGATGCCAGGTCAGTTGGAAGGCCAGGTGTGTTTGTCCTCGCGCGCAGTCTCTACTGCGCATGACAGCTTCGGACAAACACACTTGGCCTTTTATTATATAGGATATGGATGTGCTTTTAATTTATGTGTTTCTCATAGACCCAATTTTTATGTCCTTATACTTTGGAAGAAAATACAACACAATAAGAATGATATATTAAAGGGATAGTCAACACCAAAATTGTTATTGTTTAAAAGGATAGATAAAGCCTTTACTACCCATTTCCCAGCTTCGCACAACCAACATTGTTATATTAATATATTTTATAACATTTAAACCTCTAAATGTCTGCCTGCTTGTAAGCCACTACAGACAGCCTCTTATTACATGCTTTTTATAAGCTTTTCACAACAAGAGACTGCTAGTTCATGTGTGCCATAGATAGATAATCGTGTGCTCACGCAAGTGGAGTTATCTAGGAGTCAGCATTGATTCGCTAAAATCCAAGTCTGTAAATAGAACTGAGATAAGGGGGGCAGTCTGCAGAGGCTTAGATACAAGTTAATAAAAGAGGTAAAAAGTGTATTAATATAAGTGTTGGTTAAGTAAGTGTAGAGCCAAATAGGCTTGCAGCATCATAAGGGTTAAGGCTGGCAGGGAGAGTGAAGATTAGGGGAGTTTTGTGAGTTGCAACAATGTTGCAGGGACAGTAAGTGGCTTACCTTTCTTAAGCTGGTGTCTGCAGTTCCTGTTCCTCTTTGATCCTGGACAAGAAGAGGCCTGTTTGTGTGGACTCCCTGAGGCTTGTCCCTCACCCTGGCAATACTCCCAAGTGGTCCGTGACCTATTTCCCCTTGGGCCTACACTAGGCCCCGTGTTTGATACTTATCTCCCTCAAGGCCCAGGGTGCCTTCACCAGGTAAGTGCATCCGTTGCTTCTTCTCCTGGCCACTTTCCTGCTGCGCATCCGACTGGGCCTGTTCTACCGTAACTTCCGGCCGTGCGTAACGTCGCTTCCGTTGACGTCACTGATACACCCACCGGCATACAAGGTCGTCCGGCGATCAGACGCGGCTTTTTAGGCAGGTGAACACCGTAAGAGCTCTCTGGCCAGAGGCCGCCTAGTCGGTCGCCGGAGGGGGCTAGCTTGGTCTCGCCAAGGTTGGTATGAACCATGGCAATTTTGATCATAATGTTAATGCTGAGGTGAATGTGAATGTGCCTATGCAGAACATGAATGTGCCATTGCAGAATGTTAGCATGCAAGGCGTTAATGCTAGTGATGTGACCAGGCATAATGTTACCATGCAAACCATTGATGCTATGATGACTGTGCACAGTCAGAATGTTAACATGCTAAACGTTAGTGCTACAAATGTGCCTATGCAGCATGTTTCCATGCCAAATGTTGATGCTATGAATGTGCACAGGCAGAATGTTAACATTTCAAACGTTATTACTATTAATGTGCCCATGAAAAATATTAATGTTGAGAGTGTGGATGTGCAAAGGGGTGCAAATGTGCAAGCCGCAGTAAATAATAATAGAAGCGAGCAGGCAATCCCTGTCAGTATGTCTGGGTCAGAATTGGGGGTCCAGGCCCATCTTGGAATGCCTCCACAAGGGGTGGGAAATGTTTGTGAGCAAGGTGCAGGTAGGGCCCCTCAGGCCACACCTGGGTTTCCTCTGGTTTCAGGGCAAAGTGCTAACAATTTTATTTCTGTTTTGCAGGAGATTTTTTTTTTTAAATAACTTTATTTATATCAAGGACAAAAAGGTCCACCACATACATGACCACACAAGGTAGGATGAAATAACAAGAAACATCTGGTAGTTACACAATATTCATCATAACAATAGATACATTCAATATGTCTCGTGGCAAGATCCCTAGTTAGCCATGTAAAGGTAGTATCCCAATCCGTCCTAAGGCATTTATATATACATAAAAAGAAACAGAACAAAACTCACAAATAAACAGTGAAAACATTGAAAGTAAATACATCCATTTAACACTTAACACTTACCCGGAGTACCTCCAGCTCACCCCCCACAGATCGGCGACAAGTACCTGTATTTGCCTTTGTACATGGAGATTTAATTAGCGCTAACCAACAGACAAGCACCAGTTACCCCTGAGGTTCTCATTCAGAATATAAGAGCTGTTTCTAAACGGGAGAATGACACTATCCCTAACACTAGGTGGCAGGAAAAGCAGGTAAGCCTCCCATTTGTGTAGAAATCTCTTGATTCATTTCTCCATGTCCCCCTTTGTGTCTGCCCGTTCAACTAACATTTGAGTGTGTATCTTATTAATTAACTGTTGAAAGGGGGGGTCCTCCTCTCACTCCACCCTGCCAAAATGAGTTGCCTACCCCGCATAACAACAGTGGTTATGAAAATGTCAGACCTGTATATTCTATCTCCTGGTATCAGGAATATGACGTGCTGTGCTGTGAGTGTCACCTGTTGTCTCGTCACTTTTGTTAACCAAAATGCAACCCTGTGCCAGTATTTTTTCAGTTTGGGACAATCCCATAATAAGTGGGTCCAGTCAGAATGTATGAATCTACATTTATTACAGATATCCTCAGCTCCTAGAACCCATTTGGAGCGAAGTTTAGGAGTGATATAGGATTGGTGCAGACGTTTCATATGTGTTTCTCTTAATGTCGCAGAGACTGTACTAATATGTACCTTCTGAAAACTGGCTCTCAGAAGGTCAGGGTCCACAGAGAGGTCTCTATAGTCCCACCATTTCATCAAGATTCCCTGCAAGGCTCGCTCTTCAAAGTGTTTAAGAAACAGGTCATAAGTATGTGAGAGCCTGTAGGATCCCAGCCTGGCCAGGGTACACAATTTATCAATAGCAGAAGGTCCGTTGGTTAGTAGTTTGTCTGATAGTAGTTTATATAGGTAGTGTCTGCTTTGGAAGTATGCAAACCTATGTGAGTTAGGGAGGTCATATGTGTTTTTTAGCTCCTGAAAGGGAACAATTTCAAAAGTTAATGGGTTAACTAGTTGATAAAGTCTAGTTAGATTCTTCTTTGCAGGAGATTTTATTAGGCAATCAGATTCCCTCTGCCACCCCATCACCAGTGACTGCCATCCCCATCACCGGTAAATGCGGCTGAAGGTACAAAGACCTTCTCATCAACACCATTGACAGCTATTCCATCTTCATCTTCGGGTGGAAATATGAATACTGGAGGACCCTTCCCGGTCCCTATGGCCTTACAGACCCCTCTCGTGGGGGCAGCAGTGTCGGTAGAAGTACCCGCTACATCTTCCACTGAGAACGGTGAGTTGCCTGCATCTAAACACCCTAGGGAACACTTATCAGACTCTTCCACCACGGACTCTGACTTAGATAGCGACACATCTTTAGGTTAAAAATACAAAGGGCAGAAGCGCATGTATAAAATGCTTAAGCAAATGAAGTCAGGTCAGCTACAAAAAGATCAGAGGGTGGAGGCAGTGGCTCCGTTAGTTCAAGAGCAGTCACAGGCAGCCTCAGTGGTGTTTACTCAAAAAGTAGCTTTAGCGGGTGACGCTTTATCTTGCCCAATCTTTTCGCTTCATGGTCACTTGAGGCAAAAGATAGTTAGGAGAATTCAGAAGGGCCATTATGTAAACATTTTTTAACTCTCCCTTGAGGTGCATAGGCAGAAGGAGAGAAGTGCGGATGGGACAGGTCCTAAACTAATAAAATGACCAGAAACATTTAACGAGTGGCTCAAATGCTTTAGGATCCTCTCGTCATGTTACCTGGATAAATACCCAGATCAGGGCCAGGCGTTGCTGAAGCATACTGACACTATACACTGGATTTATCAACATCATAAAGATGGTGTATGGAGGGAGTATGACTCAGAGTATAGGAGGAAAATGGCCGGGAATTCTTCACTAAACTTTGGGTCCCAGGATATGCATTTGTGGTCCCGCTTAGGCCCAGAAAGGTCTCCTTCACCACCAGCAACTAGTAGGGGCATAGGGGCGTGATTTCAGAACAGGAAGAAGTGTAAGAGCAGGGAGTGCTGGACCTTTCAGGAGAAAAGGTGTGACAAAGGCACCGTCTGCCTTTACCGGCACGTATGCAATTTTTGCAGGGCCTTTCATGCTGGAGCGGATTGCTCCAGAAGGAAGGACTCCAACATTGATAAACCAACAGCCCCTCAACCTCCTACAGCTAAGAGCACCCACCCCGGTGAGGGTGGATGTCCTTGAGCTGTGGTTGCGCACATATCCAGACCACCACGTAGCAGGCTTGCTCTTGGTGGGATTTACGGATGGGTTTGTGATCCCAATAAACAGATCTGTCGCGGGTTCACACAACCATCATAATCGTAAGTCAGCATACCAGCATCCCAGAGGAGTAAGGGAGAAGCTAGCTAAGGAAATATCTTTGGGGAGAGTAGAGGGCCCCTTTAGTGTACCACCTTTTCCTGATTTGGTTATCTCTCCTTTGGGAGTGGTCCCAAAGAAGGAACCTGGGAAGTTCCGCCTAATTCAGCACTTCTCTTACCCCAAGGGGGCTCAGTTCAATACCAGTCATTTGATAAGGCCCTTGACTTGGTTCACGGGGTTGGTAGAGGTGCTTTGTTAGTGAAACTGGATATTGAGTCGGCTTTCCGTCTGCTGCCTTTGCACCCAAAATCCTTCCCTCTTATGGGATGTAAATTCGAGGGTAGTTACTATGTGGACCGATGTTTACCTATGGTTTGCGCTATTCCCTGCTCGCTGTTTGAATGATTTAGCATATTCTTGCATTGGGTGGTGGCCAAACTTGTAGGAGGGGATTACATAGACAATTTTCTCTTGGTAGGGGAACAGGGTACAGACAGGTGTAATTAGCTCATGGTAGAAATGAGAGGCCTCATAGGTGTTCTGCTAGCGGAAGATAAAACCCAGGGTTCATGAACTACATTGACCTTCCTAGGTATCGAAATTGACACCTTACAGATGGTATGCAAGTTACCCATTGATAAGGTACAGAATATGTTGGAATCAGTTTGGGCGGCTGTTTCAAAAAAAATGTTTCTTTGAGGGACCTTCAGTCTCTCCTTGTTTTGTTGAATTTTACTTGCCGGGTGATCCCCATGGGGAGAGTTTTCAACTGGAGACTAGAAAGTCATCTTAAGGGCAACCCCAGGGTGTCTGACAGAATAGTTGTTTCACGAGACATGATAGAGGACTTTAAAGTTTGGGAAGCATTTTTTATACAATTTAATGGGATCAGTGTGTGGCGATCTAGCCCGGTATCTAGCCAGACCCTGCATTTGTTTACTGACGCAGTGGGGTCTCATGGTTACGGGGCTTATTTTCAGGGGGAATGATGTGCTGGGCCCTGGCCACTTGAATGGAGTTCTGTCTCTATCATCAGGAGCCTCACACTGCTGGAATTGTTTCCCATTGTCATGGCAGTTGAACTGTGGGGACAGAGGTTGCGGAATAGATCAGTGGTTTTTTGGACAGACAACTTGAGCGTTGTACATTCTATTAACAGGCTTTCCACATCCTCTGTGACCATGGCAAGGCTGTTGCGACATTTGGTTTTAAGATGTCTTGTCTTCAGCTTAACATTCAATTCCAGGCTAGCCATGTCCCGGGGTCAACAATGTTCTAGCAGATTCCCTCTCTAGGTTTGATTGGGTGACCTTTAGAAAGTTAGCACCACGGGTGGCCAGAGACGGGCTAATCTATCCCAGTTTTCTTTGGCAGCTGGTGGATCCTGGCTCTCCTTAATTCCCTTAGTTCACTCATCCCTCCCCCCAACATCTTGGCAGTGCACGAGGGGTGGAGTCATCAATTAGCTCTCAGGTGATGTTGTGTGAATAATTGGTGTGTATGCAAGCGGCAGGTTTGCGGAAGGGTGGAGTCCAGTCCCGTCTGGCAGCTCTGTCATTTTTCTTTAGGCTGTTTGGGAATGGAGACCCCACAGGGTCCATTTTTGTTATGCGGACAAGAATTTGGGGGCGGTTGCAGGCCAATAGGAGCGACATTAGAGTGCGCATTACTTGGGACTGGCTTGAGAGGCTGGTAGCGGTTTTACCCAACATTTGTAGTTCAGATTTTGAAGTTATGCTTTTCAAGGCAGCCTTTGTCTTTGCATTTGCGGGGGCCTAACAAATCACAGAATTGTTATCCCCTTCTAGAAAACATTTAAACAAGGGAGTACAGTTAGATCATGTCAAGATTTACCCTTCTTCGGTTTTATTTTTCGTCCTAAAATAAAAAACTGACCAAGAGACCAGGGGAACATGGCTCACTTTTTCGGCTCAGGGGGATGCTTGCTGCCCTTTAGCTGCCCTTTAACTACGCTATCAGCATACTTACAGCACAGGCCATTGGGGTGCGGGCAATTTCTAGTGCATGAGAGTGCTGCTGCCCTTTCTTCTTACCAGTTCCGTAGGATCTTGGCGCAAGCTGTGGAGATGGCTGGTTTTGACCCCACTAGGATATCCCCTCATTAATTTAGGATCGGGGTGGCTATGCATGCTGCCCTTCAAGGGGTTGTACGTTTTCCCATTATAAGTATGCGATCAGTGGTTCGAGTAGAATGGTGTTTTCTGGGCCTGGGTTTTGTTGATGGGAAACTTGTAACTAAGGTCTGTTAAATTTTGTTTTGTTTTCTAGGTGCACGCAATGCTGAGTCGAGAGTATGGATCGTAGACCATTCTTTCATTCATTCGGCGGTGATCCGTGCCCTCAACAAGGCTGGGGGCAGAATTTGGGTTTTCCTCCATCCAGAGTTTTGATCCATTGGTTAGGTTTTAGGGATATGTGTTGGCCTCAGCTCCCTAGTGTCCTTACTGACGCCCACAGGCGGTGGGGTAAACCCCACATTATTATAATTCACCTGGGTGGTAATGATATGGGCGCCATCCCTTTACTAGAGCTAACCAAAATCATATAATCTGGCTGGATTAGGGCATGGATCTCCGGGGTTACCATTGGTTGGTCAAATGTAATAGCCAGATGTCAGTGGCACTATATGGGATCTTCTAGTGCTGCTTATAAAGTTAGACAGAAGCTAAACAGGGATCTGGGGGCTTTTGTCACTGGTTCCTAGAGCTTTGTGGTACGGCACAATGCCATTACAGTCAACAAGCGGGAGCTGTATAGGCCTGATGGGGTTCACCTAACTGATGCAGGATTAGATTTGTTTCTAGGGGATTTAACGAGGGCTCTCGCTCCCTTCCTGTAAGTCAGGTCGGGTGGGTGGTGGCAAGTAATACCTGAGATGCTATCCCTTGTGGCGGGAGGTAGTGGCCAGGAGCATATGGAGATGGCAAATGGGGGGAGTGATGGCCAGGTTGATGAGGGTGTGGCTGATTACTTCAAGTAGCTGGAGTACCCCTCCCTCTGGGTAGGTAGGCCAGGAGAACTCGGAACACCCCTAGTAGCATCTCTACCCAAGCAGAGTGACTCTGCTGTTGCCTAGATCTGGCCACTTACCTCTTCAGGGATTTAGTCTTAGCTTCTCAATTGCCGCCATCTATTTAGTCTGTCGGTTATTTATTATTTATTTATTCCTAAATTAATATGTTAATAAAGGGAACCAGTGATGGTCTAAATTTTCCCAAAACTAAAGTGTCTGTTTTTATTAAAGGTTGGCCCTGTGGGTCTGTTAAACTATACTGAGAGTGTTAAAAGTTATGGGTTAGTTCCACACCTCCTTTGCTGGGAGCGACATGGTAAGCCTTTAATCCCTTATGCAAAATTGGGGAATAAGTAATAAAGGGATTATCGATCAAACAATAACAATTTTAGAGTTGACTTTCCCTTTAAGGAAAAAGCAATTTTCCCTGAACAACAATCAAAATCTTAATCATTGAGTGGATATTTTTTGTTGACATATTTGAAAATAATTCATTTACAAGCATAATGACAATTATAATCATTATTATTGTTAATATGTAAAGGTCTGCGAAGGTACATAGCTCTGAATATAATGTAATGAATATAATACATATAATATAATGCATATTTGACCTTCCTTCATGGAAATAGTATTTTCAGTTTTCTATACACGTGCATATTGACATCATCAAAGGTTTTGTAACTATATTTTTATTCCAATAATAATTTATTTACTACATTTTATAGAAGACCACAAATGATGAAAGTTTTATTGTTAAAGGGACAGTCTAGTCAAAATTAAACTTTCATGATTCAGATAAGGCATGTCATTTTGAATAACTTTCCAGATTACTTTTATCATGAAATTAGCTTTGTTCTCTTGGTATTCTTTGTTGAAGGCTCATCTGCTAATTGCCTTAATCTGCCTTAAAGGATGCCTCTTATCTGAATGCATTTGACAGTTTTTCACAGCTAGAGGACGTTAGTTCATATGTGCCATTTAGATAACATTGTGCTCACGGCTGTGGAGTTACTTATGAGAGAGCACTGATTGGCTAAAACGCATGTTTGTCAAAAGAGCTGAAATAAGGGGGCAGTCTGCAGAGGCTTAGATACAACGTAATCACAGAGGTAAAAAAAGTATATTAATATAATTGTGTTGGTTATGCAAAATTGGGGAATAGGTAGTAAAAAGGATTAACTATCTTTTTAAACAATAAAAATTCTGGAGTAGACTGTCCCTTTAACTGGTCAGTTTTAGATATATATTTTAGAAAAGAAAAATGGAATGCCAATTGTTCAAAGACAGTAATGTGCATTTCATTAGTGAGTAAAGATGTGCAGCCAAGACATTTTTGTTTCCAACTAAATTTTTGTTTTGAATACTCAGGCAAATTCCTTTCCACGAATATTTGGTGGCTGCACTATTTGGTATTCGTTTAGTTTAAAGCAAAATTAATTCTGCATTTTAATTTAACATTTACATTCATTTTTGTTAAAACGAAATGTAAATGTTTTAAAGCTTCAGGTGAATTTTTTTTGCATAACTAACACGGTTATAGTAATAGACTTTTTTACCTCTGTGAATACCTTATAACTAAGCCTCTGCAGACTGCTCCCTTATGTCAGTTTTTTTCTTACAGACTTGCATTTTAGCCAGTCAGTGCTGAATCCTAGGTAGCTCCACGGGTGTGAGCACAATGTTATCTATATTGTACATGTGAACTACCACCCTCTAGCTGTGAAAAACTGTCAAAACACACTGGTATTAGAGGTGGCCTTCAAGGGCTTAGAAATTAGCATATGAGCTTACCTAGGTTTAGCTTTCAACTAAGCAGTAAGCATATCAAGAGAACAAAGCAAAATTGGTGATAAAAGTAAATTAAGAAAGTTGTTTAAAATTGCACGTCTTATCTGAATCATGAAAGTTTAATTTTGACTAGAATGTCCCTTTAATGTGCTCAGGAGAGTATGGAAAGCTTGTTAAGGTAAAAATGCACATCTCTATTAGCAAGCATTTCTTGGATCCAGTTTGCAGACATCCCAACTCTCCTGGAAGGTCCGGGAGTCTCCCGCATTGAAAAAGCTACTCCCTGACACCTGCAAATGAAACACAATCTACAGGAAATAGCGGTGCCAGAGAAAATCAAATTTGTGCCTGCACTTTTCATTTGTATCTCTAGGTGTCACTGTTCCATTATAGCTCAATGTAAATAGTTACTGCATTCCTCTCTAGACTTTTTCCCCCCTTCCTGATCTCTACTCTACTCTAGTGCGGTGCGAGACATAGCAGCAGACCTGATATATATAGGTAAGATGTACAGACTCCCATACCTCTATATTGTGCAGACTCCCATACCTCTATATTGTGCAGACTCCCAATACCTCTATATTGTGCAGACTCCCAATACCTCTATATTGTGCAGACTCCAATACCTCTATATTGTGCAGACTCCCATACCTCTATATTGTGCAGACTCCCTTACTCTATAATGTGATAACATTTTCAACTATTTCATAATCAGAGCACTGAGGAATTCAATAGTGAGGTGGTACAGTGAAGTACTACACAGAGGTGGTACAGTGAAGTACTATAGTGTGGTGGTACAGTGAGGTACTATAGTGAGGTAGAACAGTGAGGTACTATATAGAGGTGGTACAGTGAGGTACTATACAGAGGTATTACAGTGAGGTACTATAGTGAGGTTGGCATGCAGTTTTTGCAGGTTGGCATGTCTGAGTTTGGGACTAGGTGATGCAGCAAGTTGAACATGTGATTGGACGGCACATTCGAGTAAAGATGCTGAGAAGCAGCCGCGGTCACAGGAGCGACTTTTAATGCTCACTAAGGAAATTGCTGTGTAGAGGTGGAGTGGAGGTATTCGCTGCTTGGCCGAGACCCTTTCATACACTAACTTTGAGTTATATGTGTAGATAACTTTGGCCCAATGCGCTGATCTATATCTCAAGATGGTGTGCCAAACATCGTTCTATTCAGTATCACAACTTGTTCCCCAGCTATCTGTTCGGATCCTACTAGGTTTTTAGCTATTTTTTAACCATTCTGATAACATTTATATATATTTTACGTATTCAATTGTATTGGTACCATTTTATTATTATTACAAATTATTATTACATTATTATGTATGGGAGGCGTCACAATTTCTGATTCAATATTCATTTTAATTTTTGTGCATATTGAACTTTCTCACTATTATTATTGGAAGGTTAGGAATTTCCTCAATAAATTTACAACTTATGCAGCTTATCAAGACTCAGTCTTAATAAAGGCCTATACAGAGGCCGAAACACGTCGACTTAACCAAAGTAAGTTCACTACCTATATTTGATTCTATTTGTGAATATATTCTACAGCACTGTTTATATTTTTCACAGGTTTTTTGTTTTTATTTGGAGATATTTGAACACATCTTTTGGAGATTTTCACAAACTTTAATGGACTAAATCATCTACCATATTCATTCACCAGAGCCACTATATTTTATTTTTTTCACTATGACTTTGTAACTTTTTCATCACTCTATTGGATGTTTTTTTTACTTTTTTACTGTTTTCACTGAAAATTTTGTCACTATATTGGAATTTTTAACAAGATTTTTTCATTTTTTCAACTTAGTTTTTTTCACTTGTGATTCATCTACTGCCATTTATATTTTGGTTTTAATAACCACGGATATACTAGGATATGACTATTTGGAACTGTTAATTTGGACTTTCCTCTGCACGTCCTTGTTGTTTTAACAACAAGACAGCAACCACCTCAAGACATTTACTCCATTTGTTTTAACTGTTTTTTTTGTGATTTTTAAAAAAACATTGTTACATGGATCCATGATATTATTGTATATTGCATTTATTTGTGTTATGTATTAAACCAAACATTCGTGTATACTTCACATTAATACTGTTTTAATCTATCACTCCGCCACCTCAGCCTTTCTGGCGCTCGCTTCTCCACTACATTAACTATCTATAGTTGGGTCCACTAGGGGACCTCCTGAGGGGAGCTCGAGGTGTATTGTAAATAGCGCAGGGTCCAAACACTTTATTTGTTACTCAAGCACATGGCAATTAAAGCAGGGAAAAAACCCTGACAGTACCCTCCCCTCAATGACCCCTCGCCTGCGGGAGGACAAAAGGCTTATTGGGGAAACGGGCATGGAAGGCATGGAGGAGGGCGGGAGCATGAACTTCAGAGGAGGGAACCCATGAACGCTCCTCAGGACCGTAGCCCCTCCAGTGAACCAAATACTGTATGCAGTCCCTGGACATATGAGAGTCAATAATGCTGCTGATCTCATATTCTTCATTATTGTCAACAGAGATAGGACGGGGACAAGGCAACACAGTGGTAAACCAATTACAAAAGACAGAAAAGTCAGTGTTATCCAGCAATCACGCCAATGGTGTAAGCTTCAGGGAGTAACTACCAACCTCCCATGTATCAATGAAAGAAATAAAGACTTGAAGCTCACCAATATGCCAAAAAGTAATTCACTTTATTGTAGAGACAGGCAGGGTCCAAATCACATGATTAAGGGGCATACTGCCCCGAAACGTCGTGGTATTTGGACCCTGCCTGTCTCTACAATAAAGTGAATTACTTTTTGGCATATTGGTGAGCTTCAATTCTTTATTTCTTTCAAGTAAACCAATTACAAACCAATGGTTTCAAGAGGGAGACGAGCCGAGTCAGGAGCCAAAGCGAGTAGTCAGATGAGCCGAGTCAGGAACCAGGAGGGACGTCACATAGCCAGATAAATACACAGGAACTCACAAACAGGTCTGAGACAACGCAAGGGCAAAGCATACTGAACAGAAACCCTTTAAATAATAAGTGATGACATCACAATTCTGAGACTGCAACCTGTCTCACACGGATGATGTACAACAGTGTGGCCATAAGAGGGCATACAGGAAATGAGCAGCATCACACAGTATGCACCAGAGTCAGCGAGAAAAGGAAAGAAAAATGGCTGCCAGCAGCACATGGCAAACAAAGCAGGGAAAAAACACTGACAGCCTGACAGTATATTAACCTAAAAATACACCTCCAGGGGAGGAGGAGGGCAAAAGGTACCAAGATCCCCTTGAACACAGCCAGCAGTTCCCTGAGGATTTGATATTGAAAGATGATGACCACCACAGAGCAGGGATGGTAGGAGCAGGAGTGGTAGCAGAAGGCAACAGACTTACTGAACTAGGTAGGTAGGCCTGGCAGTACATAAAGTTTCATAAACCTCAAAAATACATCTCCAGGAATGGGGCGGAGGGAGGCAACAGGTGCCTAGAGGCATGCCCCTTAATTATAGGGCCAGTCACTTCTAGTTCCAGCGCACTCTTTGTCCCACCCACCTCCCTGCCCCCTCACTAATCCAAATTCAGCTGCCACCTGCCTCGCTCTGTCAGACTGCCTTAGAGAATGTTCTGGGAAGCCAGTCTTCATGCCAAAGTCTGCAGGACAGTGGAGGTTAGGCGGCATGTATTATGATGTCATTGTTAGTTAGTCATGGGCCCGATCGCTCCCCTTGTCCATTTTTTACAAATTGCATTCACAATAGTTTAAATGGCAAGTATGAAGGCACTGACAGGCAGTCAGTCCGTTAAACTTAACTACTTACCTCCTCACACTTACAGCAAGCAACAAGGCCCAGACAGGCCGCGGGTCCCTCAGGCTCACTTGGCCCATGACAGATTTCCCCCCTGTTACCCCCTGGTGGTTGCCCTGTCTAGAGCCACTTGGACACAGCAGGATTTGATATTGTCAGGGTATTGCTGAGTGACATTAGATAATATATAAAATATATATACACATATATATGATAAGATAAAATAATACATTTATATATTAAATATTAAACATGGACATGCTCTGACAATTGCTAGATACATTCATTTGTATTGAAAGTCTGATGTCAGAAATTGAGTGACACCACCCCCCTTTGCTGATTACACAGAGTACAAAGAAACAGACATTTGTTTAGATAGGAAAATAGGGATTTTCAAAGGAATTGCCTTCAAAGAAACTTTTGATCACTGCCTGGAATTGTGTAATGAGTTTTCCTATTAGATCACCTGAACCCCTGTGGTCAGAGAGACCGGAAGTCTGCAGTTTGAGATACATTTTTAGGATGGCCAGGAAATGCAAATATCTATTATCTAGGTGTTAAGTAGGGATGGGCGAATGTGTTTATATCTGAATTCGAATGTTAGAGCGAATGTTATTGTAGAAATTTGATTTACATAATAGAATGTTGATAAGAACGAATATTCTTAAAAATTCGATTTTCGAATGTTATTTACAGTTTTCGTATGTCACATTCGAATTCGAATGTTACATTCGAATATCACATTCGAATTCGAATATTACATTTATAAAACACAATTGTAGACTAGAAACACTAATTCGAATGTCACATTCGAATCGGATATCACATTCGAATCGAATGTCACATTCGAATTTGAATATTACATTTATAAAACACAGTATTAGACTAGAAATACTATTTCGAATTCGATTGTCACATTCGAATCGAATATCACTTTTAAAACACAGTATTAGACTAGAAATACTATTTCAAATTCGAATGTGACATTCAAATTCAAATGTAGCATTCGAATTCGAATATTACATTTATTAAACACAGTTGTAGACTAGAAATACTATTTCAAATTTGAATGTCACATTCGAATGTCACATTCAAATTCGAATATTACATTTCGAAATTGAATGAATACATAGCTAAACATTCTATTATTCGAACGAATATTTTCGAATTTTATGGAAAAATTCGAAAGCGAAAATTCAAAAATAGAATGTTAGAATGTTATATAAACATTCGAAATTCGATTCGAACGAATGAATGTATCAAAATTCGTTTTAAATTTCGAATTTTTAGAAACATTCGCCCATCCCTAGTTTTAAGTATCCTATACTTACAATACACAGACCCTAGACTCTACGTCAGTTTCAAATGCTCTGGGTATTATAGGGAGTTAAAAGTCCATATGAAAAGTTCATTTGAAATTAATTGTATAATTTTCATTATATATAAAATACTCAGATTATATAACTAAAATATATATATGAATCTAGAAGATTGTCTTAGGCCTAATATACTATATTGGATAAATGTCTGCTATATTAATTAAATAGCTGCATTGGTGAATTTAAAATTTATATTTTCGAATCTGGTGTGAAAATTAGGTTTTGAAATAAATACAGATGCAATAAGTTATCATATTAATATATCATAGATAGGAGTCCATACTTTTAATCATTAAGAAATGTGCCATGATGGAGTGGAATATATATATATATATATATATTAGATAGTAAATAAAAATAATGCTCATATATATCTGTCATGATTTAATTACTACAGAATTACATCAGACTGCTACTCACAGGGTATGTACAGTATATAATATAAGATGATAACTGGAAAAGGTGGCGATATTCAGAATATGAACTAAAATATTAATTAATATCATACTGAAAGTATTAAATTAAAATCCTTTTAAGTCCCATCATAGAAATATGCCTTTAAAGTACATCTCTTGAGACATTGTCGGTAGGAAGTATGTATTATATGTATATTATATAGATTTGATATTGTGTACAGGCCTAATGTTTGGATGTATAAGAATACATACTAAATCAATATACCCATGTTTGGACATGTAAATACGTGCTCGGTAAGATTAGATGGGCCATGTATTGAACATATAGTTTATTAAAGCTAGGAAAATATGAGTGCTAAGCACTTTCCCACCTGGGTGCTAAGATTTTTTAATGCTTTTTTTTTTTTGGAACAATTTTTTTTTTAACTTTTTTTTTTTTATTTTTTTCAGATCCCCAAGACTTACACTGTTGGAAAGGTTAGGCGATTACCTTTCGAATGGTGGGTCTTGGGGGTCTGTAGCTGCTTAGATGCCTGAGATACAGGCTTCTAAGCAGCATGCCCCCTGCTCCTATACTTAACATTGTTATGTATAAATAAAGTTGCGCGGTGACGTCACCACGTTATTGCACGTGATGTCACTGCACAAAACGGGAAGCCCTGGTGATGCCTGTAACTCTACAGGCATGATCGTCAGGGTAGGAGCAGGTGGGAGCCTCCAGATCTCTCTCAAGGTGGGAGAGTGCTAGTGACGGCTCTGCGCCATCATTAGCACCAGAGTGGGTAACTCTGTGACGGCTCAGAGCCGTCATTAGCACTCAAAGGGTTAAATAGACATTTGATATATATTCCTGTATGAAATGAAACTGCATTCCATTGCCTGTTGTCCCTCCGGTGTTCAATGCGAGAATTGCAACCAAAGGGTATTTTAAATTGTCAGGGGATTTAAAATTACCATATGCATTTTCAAGGGCCAATGAGAGATAAGCTCCGACTAAGGGCATACACAAAATTTCACTGAATGATTAGAAAAGAGGTGGCTTTATCAGAGATAAAAACTCTTGCACAGAAAGTAATAGGGCAATGCTGGTCAATACTCAATGCTGGTTGATGCTGCTGTTTTTACCATATCTTACTGACTTAACTTGCTGCCTTGTAGATAAATAGAGTATTGTAAGACAAAATTATTAATGGGAAACTCTTTACACTTGAAGAGCAAACAAAATTGGGCCTAACATCCACTTCCAGATTTGTGCACACGCTCTTATATGACAGTGAAAAGAATTTTGATTGAAAAAGCTGAACTCTCATATGGGTATTTGTTAATTTATGGCAATTTTTATAATTTAATATTTTATAGCAAAGCTATTCTTTATAGCCACAGTCCAATTGAAGCTGTAATTTAAAAGGTATCTTATTCTATATATATATATATATAATATTAAGTAGATCAGGATAGTAAGTATACTAGTGTTAAATATTGTTATTAAGAAAGGATTTATGTATTTTAATGCCATAAGTTATTTGTAGTTATTATGATATATTTCAGAATGTGTTTTATTGTGGCTAAATAGGAAGTTATTTCATGCTAGATTAATCGGTATATGTTGAATTGGTAGTATTGTGTAACAATCTCTGGGTTTAAGTGAAGTGTATTAGATTATATTGGGTTGAAAATAGTGAATTATATTTCCCTGGAAATCCCATTGTGGGATTTAAGCTAAGATTTCATTGTGAGATTTGAACATAGTTGAATACAAACTTTTTTTAATACGCTATATATATTGAATTGATTAAACTTTATGGCTATTTATAAATTATTGTAGTATAATCCCTGTGTGATATTTAATAAGCAATTCATTTTGAGTTAAGGTTAATTTATAGGAATTAATTCATCAAATGAGAGCAGAGGTCACAAAGAGGTAGGTATGCTCAGAAAAAGGAATTGCTTTTATGCATTATCTGTAAATACTAGAATAATGGTACAAAACAGCAAAATTGGAAAAAGCTACTTGCTGCTCACACGCACAATTAAAAACACCCCCCCAGTGTGAATCTATTGCGGTATAAATAAATTGTGTTGTAACTAGAGCACTATTGTTAGTGTATTACTAGAGAGGAAAATACTGCAGAAATTTTAGACACCAACAAGTACTGTGTCTTTTAATCTTTAAATAACTTGGATCAATCATGAAATAACGCAACCTTTGTTGGGTTCGTTTTGCAGCCTCTATAGCGCAAAACTTGTAATCCAGGTGATTGTTAGTTATATTGTGGATTTTTGTATTCAGAATTTAACTGGCTATCTTGGTCATTATAGTGAATGTGAACTAAAATGTATTAAAAGCTGGTATACCAACTGACGTAGAAAAGACTCTTAATCAGTGGTAGTGGCAGAAATTGAGTGATGTAGGTAGAAAAAGAAATAAAATTAAAGAGGAGGTGAAAAACAAATCTAGTGTAAAAATCAACTACTATGTTAAAAAGGACCTTATGAGTAACATTATGTCCCAAGGTTTGTTAACGTGACATTAAATGTTATTTTTTTTTTTAGCATGATAAGCCACTGTTACAAGTATACATTGTAATTATTACTATCATTCATTCCATATGGCCTAACACTGTTCAATTTGCATACCATATTTAATAATTTGTCTGTTTTATATTGCCCCCTCTGATTCCAAGGGTGGCTTGTTGTAATATTGCAAATTTCATCATTGATTCATTGCTGTTATGTTTGTTATGAAAGTGTCTGGCGACCCTAGATATGAATTTGCATTTTTCCAATTCCTTTTAGGCGTTGCGGATGTTTCTACTGTGTTCTAATATCCTTGTTCTGGCTTGTCTTTTCGTTGTTCCGACATAGAACAAGTCAGTGAAGTCACATGGGCATTGCAGTATTTATACAACTCCAATTGAGGTGCAGGAAAAATGTGATGTTAACATATGTTTTTTACCATATTTGTCTTGTATATGTTTCAGTTTTATAACCTTTGGGCATGTGCTGCATGTACCGCATGGGAACATACCAGGAGATTGACTTGTCCTTTTTGGTTTGTGGACGTAGTGACTTGTGACTAGCATGTCTTTCAATGTTTAAATTGATACCTGGTTACCTATCTGGCTAGCCAGGAGGGAATCATTTTGTAGAATGTGCCAATTATTATTGATTATACTAATAACTTGTTTCATTTGAGGACTGAAAGTGGTAATTAGTCTGGTGACATTGGCTGTAACAACATTTGTCACTCCGTTTATAATGCCTGTGTTTGTGCACGTTTAACAGAGCAATTGTTGTATCATCTTTCTTTTAGCCTGTTGGATAGTTTAATTGCTTCTTGTCTGTATTCTGAGGTGTCAGAGCAATTACGTCTCAACCTTTTAAACTTCTCTTTAGGGATGGCTTTGAGGGTACTGGGGGCATGGGCACTAATGTGATGCAGTAAGGTGTTTGTACCTGTTGCTTTTCTATACATCTTAGTGCTAATTTTTCCAGCCTTTTTCTTATTCATTTCCAAATCTAGCAAGTTTACTCGATGGTAACTGTGTTCATACATTAGTCTTAGATTGAGGTTATTGGTGTTGAGAGCATTCATACATTCTTTAAGAGTATCCAAGGGGCCTTCACAGATAAACAGCACATCATCTATAAAGCGAATCCACAGAGGGCTATGCTGTGCATAGATGTCATGATCTACTGCAAAAACAGTCTTACTTTCCCACCAGCCAAGGAATAAATTAGCATATGATGGGGCACATGTTGTGCCTTGAATTTACAGGTGGAAGGAATCTGTGAATGTAAAAGAGTTATGATTTAAAATTAAATGTAATAATTATATTACAAAATAATCGTGGGTTTTATTGTCACTCTGATTGGATGATAGAAAATAAGAAAAAGCCTGTTCCCCTAATTTATGTTGAATACTTGTATAAAGTGACTCAACATCCGCTGTTACCAGAATGGAATCATTACTCAGAGTTAAATTGTCCAGTCTCTGGAGGACTTCCATTGGGTCCTTCACATGGGATGGTAATGTGTAAAGATACTTTCTCAGTCTCTGATCTATGTACTGACTAGCTTTCTCAGTTAAGCTATTATTGCCAGAGACAATATTTCTACCCGGAGGTTTATGAATATCTTTGTGTACCTTTGGAATAAGGTAAAAGGTGGCTGTAGTTGGATATGGCTGTGTCAAGAACTGTTTTTCAGATGTGTTTATAATTTCATCTTTGAAAGCATTCTCAACGATTTTATTGTATTTGTCAAGATACATCTGTGTAGGGTGTTACACTGCTTATTGTTCGATTGTTTCATGGCTTCATTAACCCCCCCCCCCACATACCAAAGTTTTAATGATAGTATCGTCCCATGACTGAATTTCTTTCAGTTCTTTTTTCTCTGAGGCTGTTAAATTCAGTGTAGAAAAATGCTGGGGTAGTTGCCAAAAAGAATTAGGTGATGATTGGACCATATCTGACCAATCTGCACTACAAGTTTTTTGCAAGAACATTACAACAAATATTACAGAAACTAGCCCTGATGATAATTGGTGTGAAAAAATACAAAATAAATCCAAATACACACCTCCAAATAGCCTATCTCCAGAAATATCAGTTTTTAACCAAATAGTATGCCAGCAAATAGAACAACTACCCCAGCATTGGTCTACACTTATTTTACAGCCTCAGAGAAAAAAGCACTGAAAGAAATTCAGTCATGGGACAATACTATCATTAAATCCTCGGGTTAAGGGGGGTAATGTGGTATTATGGCAGAAGGAAATGTATGTTTGGTAACCCTACACAGATGTATCTTGACAAATACAATAAAATCATTGAGAATGCTTTCAAAGATGAAGTTATAAATACATCTGAAAAACAGTTCTTGACACAGCTATATCCAAATACAACCACATTTTACCTTACTCCAAAGGTCTACAAAGATATTCATAAACCTCCGGGTAGACCCATTGTCTCTGGCAATTATAGCTTAACTGCTAGTGAGTAGCTAGATCAGAGACTGAGAGAGTATCTTTACACATTACCCATCCTATGTGAAGGACACAATGGAAGTCCTCCAAAGACTGGACAATTTAACAATTCTGGTAACAGCAGCCGTTGAGTCACTTTATACAACTATTCAACATAAATTAGGGGAAAAGGCCATTTCTTATTTTCTATCATCCAATCAGAGTGACAATAAAACCCACAATTATTTTGTAATACAATTATTAATTTTAATTTTAAATCATAACTATTTTACATTCAAATATTCCTTCTACCTGAAAATTCAAGGCACAGTCATAGGCAAAGCATGTGCCACAACATATGCTAATTTATTCCTTGGCTGCTGGGAAAGTAAGACTGTTTTTGCAGTAGATCATGACATCTATACACAGCATAGCCCTCTGTGGATTCGCTTTATAGATAATGTGCTGTTTATCTGTGAAGGCCCCTTGGATACTCTTAAAGAATTAATGAATACTCTCAACACCAATAACCTCAATCTAAGACTAACGTATGAACACAGTTACCATTGAGTAAACTTTCTAGATTTGGAAAAATTAGAATATGTATAGAAAAGCAACAGGTACAAACACCTTACTGCATCACATTAGTGCCCATGCCCCCAGTACCCTCAAAGCCATCCCTAAAGGGAAGTTTATAAGGTAATTTATAAGACGTAATTGCTCTGACACCTCATGGTACAGACAAGAAGCAATTAAACTATCTAACAGGCTAAAAGAAAGATGATACAATAATTGCTCTGTTAAACGTGCACAAACACAGGCATTAAAAAAGGAGCGACGGTGCTATGAAAGAGCTCCTGAAGACAAAGTGCTAAAACTATCTTTTCTGGCATACTAAATGCTTAAATAACTTATACCTTGACTCTGGCATAACTCTAGGACATGGATTAAAGTTATCCCAGCTGATATAGAAGAATACCTGCCAGTTACACCCGAATAGGGGATCTCGCTATCAGGATTCTCTGAAACCCGTAGGTCGGACTAGTCTAACGCCCAGACCCTCACCTTGCTGAATATTCATTTCTATTCTCAAAATGGAGGAGGTCTCAGCAACCCTTCTAACCTTACTAGGGGACTTGAGCAACAAAGCCGACAGAAACTTCCTCGGCTTAAAGACTACCCTTGTTGAAATGCGCAATAAACATGGCGCTGATCTCCTGACCACCTATGGCACCCATGAGGAAAATCAGATGGAAGCCCCGCAACCAGCTAGGCAACTATACCGACACTCTCAGGAGGAACTACCTGCTCATGTCTTAACTAGCACGCTGCAGGAGACAGCAAGTGGAGACCCGTCGCAGACACTACAAGCCCCATCTGGATCGATATCGGGCGGAACCTTCAGTTTTCCTCCTCTCGCTACCTAAATTCTCAAGCAGGTTTCATACTAGTGCCGATCGAACTTTTGGAAGGTGCGGGTGCTTGCGGTGGGAGTTCAGAGGTGACTACCCGCATTCGGTCTAAGGCAGTTCTAGGGGAGAGGAGAGAAGTCTGGGCTGCTGTGTTATATTCTGCCCGCGAGGCCGAGGCTCTGCAGTTTTCCCATCCACAGCTACATCTCATTGCTAGAAGAGATCATATGACATTGGGTAGAGATTTTAGGTATGTCACTACCTCCTGGAGCGCTACGCTCCTTGCAGCACTCGATAGCCCAACCAGACAGCATCTCCCAATGTGGCACTCGGAGCCTAGAGTCACAGTGGCCACAGGAGTAGGCTAGATGATGGCCTCCCTGTGAGTCTCTGGCAGTTCAGTTCGTCTCCTGCGCCTGGAAAACTTGGGTGGTATAGACGACGGCACCAGCTGCCCTGGGACAATATGTGCATTTAATCTCAATACATGCATGTTAACAGACTTTTAATACAGTGTGTACTGGTATTTATGTGTGAGTTTTAGAAGAGACATATCGCCATTTTCTACATGTGAAAAGAACCCCCAGATCTATTAGTCTCACTCTATAGTTAGAGCCTACGCAGAAACTGATGAACACCGTGCCTATGAAAGACATATTTAGAAGAGTTTCAATTTGATATAATTCCTCTGTCTATCAAATGCTGTACATATCTATATGTTAAAATATATCTAGATAAAAGCTTTATTATACATATAAAAGTCACATAACCTTTATTACTCCTTTTTTACAACTGTTTTCTATGATGTTACTACTTTAATCCTCATGCCAGAATTACTCACAGTGAGTTTGAGGAGGTTTGCTCACAAACAATAACCACTAGATATATTTTCTAAGGTTCTATGTATATTTAATAGGCATATCAGCTAGTTCCTACACTGGGTCATGGGGCTACTGCTTAAGAGTTGTAGCACAACCACTGAATAGCACCTTACTTTGGGGTTAGTTTATGTTCTATGTATACATTCACCTTGATCCTTTTATGTTGCTGCAGTGTTACTAATTTGACTCTTAGCATTGGGCGCTTGTATCTCTAGCTGGGTTAGTTAAAATACAGGCTCAGCTTGTATAACATAATAATTATGTCTTACCCAGGTATGCTCCTTAGCCTATATTAGTTAAATTTTCGCATTGGTGTTACACAGTGTTTTATTAGGCTAGTTACTAATATGAATAAGGCCACATTAGAGTAGAGATAACTCAGTTTTCACAGTGGAAAGCCTATTCTACCCTATTATACTATATTCCCAAGTATTCAATAAATTTTTATGCCCTAGCCTTCCACCCAATTCCACAGTTACCATGCACTCATGTAAAGCTTTCAGGGTTTTTGCTGTTCTCTGTGTTACATGTCCTTAATGTTTGTAATGTCTATTAGACAAGACGCAATGAGCAGTTTTATAATAGCAGGACACATCACTGTAGCTAGTGAAGAGCAATGACTCATATGATTTACACTAATCTAGGCCTAACCAATGCCGCTTGTATTACCTAGCTGCATGCAGTTTTTATTGATGCAGCGCTACTACTTTAACTCGATATTAAGCACTTGTTTACTTGAATGGGTCAGTTAAATTACAGGCTTAGCTAGTGTAGACTAATAAATATGTCATACCCAGGTAGGTTTCTTAGCCTATATTAGTTATGTTTTCACTTTAGAGATTCATGGTGTCTTGTTATGCTATTTACATATATGAATACGGTCATATTAGAGTAGTGACAACTCAATTATCACAGTTGAAAGTGTATTCTCACTTGTTATACTATATACCCAAGTTCTCAATAGATATTTTTGCCCTAGCTTACCACCCAATATTACAGTTACCACGTGGTCTGGGCTCTGAAAAATGATGCCCTTTTGTTCGCACTAATGTGGATCATATGTGAAATAGGTTCATCTGCATGTTTTGGATGCCAATTGTTGCTCACATACATACATACTATGGAGAGAATTTTTTTTATAGATGGATATTAACATGTCTGGTCCAATTCACGGTAATATTATTTCCATCTCCCACCTCTTTAGTTTGTCAAAGGTGCTATAATAATCCAAGATAGCGCTGCAATATGTTTAGAGATCAGCATACCTGATGACCCGGATGTGCTGCTTAGACCTATGTTTCATATCTTATATTCAGATTGTTTCTTATGGATTGATTCTTATTGTTATGAAAATACCGGTGATGTAGAACCTTGCTCATATAACCTATATCTAGATCTTTTCTAAGGAACCCCTAGCTATATAGATGCAACTCTGGTATATACTTTCAAATCATTCTAAGTCAGAAAGTTCACTATAGACATACTAATTGCATGTTAGGATGTTGCAGTGTATATGGATAATATATGTTTACCTAGAAGGGTTTTGTATGCTAATCCAAGCTTGTTCTGCTGGTTGCGGCCGGGCCAGTGGAATTGGCATTATACATAAAAAATATTGAAGGGACTTCTCTCCTCCCTTTCCCATCGGTACTTGTTGCCTGCGGGTCATACCCCTACTCCCTTTTCCCATGTCGCCGGTAGATGGCATCTCCCCAGGAGAGGAGCTCCTCTAGAAGCCCTCTATATCTCGTTTTCTACTATGTGTTATATTATTTATCTTATATCCCATATTTCATACATCCTGATACCCTGCTGTGAGAATAATTGTTCCAGAATGTAATCTGATCCATATTATACATAAAAGTCTAGGGTCTCCGAGCAGGTTCCTACTTAAGCATATATATAAAGTTCAACTATAAAGATAACTGCCTGGAAAGTTTGTAAACCCCAATAGAATCTGTAGCTCCACCCCCCGCCCCTATAGCTATTGTTCACTCTTATTTTAGGTGAACAAATAAGCGGTATTAACCCGCCACAGATATCGCTTTGTCATAAGTTGCTCTTAGTCTTCTGTCTATAAAGAAAATGAGGCACTTTGCCTCCTGTTCATGTGAATCTCATAGGAACAACTGGTTTTGACTCCTTATAATTTGTCAATCTTCAAATAATAAATACACTTATTTTATACTTAATATACCACTCTATAGGAAGTATAATTTTCTTGGGATGTTTAAATTCTATCATTTTATTACGTATTTACATAGGAAACAAAAGGAAAAAAGAGGTAATGCTTGATTTTATGTATTTGATTTCGTATATGCATACAGTATCTTCTATATTTTTTATGTTTGATTAGTGAGATACATATATCATACTTGAATTAACATCCTTTTATTCTCATATTTGTAAAGGTTTCAGTATCCAATAGATAAATAATGTCATGTATGCAAAAATTATCACAGTAATGCAAAATGTACATTATGTTCATGTTCTTTCTTTTTCTTGTATTGCCTCACTAAAAATCTTTGATTCAAAAAAAAAAAAGGAGCGACAAATGTTGTTACAGCCTCGCCAAAGAAAAACAGACATGGAGGCCCATTTATCAAGCTCCGTGGGCCCATGTTCAGACTCGCCAGAAACATCAGTTATGAAGAAGCGGTCTAAAGAACGCTACTCCATAACCCTGTCTGCCTGCTCTGAGCAGGTGGACAGGAATCGCCACAATTGAACCCGATCGAGTACGATCGGGTTGATTGACACCTCCCTGCTGGCAGCCCATTGGTAGCGAGTCTGCAGGGGTCGGCGTTGCACCAGCAGCTCTTGTGAGCTGCTGGTGCAATGCTGAATACGGAGAGCGTATTGCTCTCCGTATTCAGCGAGGACTTGCAGACCTGATCTGCACTGTCGGATCAGGTCCGCAAGACCTTTGATACATAGGCCCCAATGTCACCAGACTAATTACCACTTTCAATCCTCAAATGAAACAAGTTCTAAGTGTAATCATTAATAATTGACACAGTCTACAAAATGATCCCCTCCTGGCTAGCCAGATAGGTAACCAGGTATCAATTGGCTACAAAAGGCCAAAAAATTTGAAAGACATGCTAGTTACAAGTCACTACGTCCACAACAAGGACAAGTCAATCTTCTGGTATGTTCCCATGTGGTACATGCAGCACTTGCCCAAAGGTTATAAAACTGAAACATATACAAGACAAATATGGTAAAAAACATATGTTAACATCACATTTTTCCTGCACCTCAATTGGAGTTGTATACATACTGCAATGCCCATGTGACTTGTTCTATGTCGGAATGACGACAAGACAAGCCAGAACAAGGATATTAGAACATAGAAACATTCGCAACGCCAAAAAGGATTTGGAAAAAGGCAAAATCATAACTAGTGTCACCAGACACTTTCATAACAAACATAACAGCAATGAATCAAGATGACATTTGCAGTATTACAACAAGCAACCCTTGGAATCAGAGGGGACAATGTAGAACAGACATTATTAAAAATGGAATGCAAATGGTTTTATCTATTGAACAGTGTTAAGCCATATGGAATGAATGATAGTAATAATTACAATGTATACTTGTAACAGTGGCTTATCATGCTAACAAATTACATTTAATGTCACTTTAACAAACCTAATGACATAATGTCACTCATTAGGTCATTTTTTACATAGTAGTTGATTTTTACACTAGATTTGTTTTTCACCTCCCTTTTAATTTTATTCATTTTTCTACCTACATCACTGAATTTCTGCCACTACCACTGACTGTGGGGCATATTTATCAAGCTCTGATTGGAGCTTGATGCCCTGTGTTTCTGGCTCACCAGAAACAGCAGTTATGAAGCAGTGGTCACAAAGACCACTGCTCCATAACCTGTCCGCCTGCTCAGAGCAGGCGGACAGACATCGCCGGAAATCAACCCGATTGAGTACGATCGGGTTGATTGACACCCCCCTGCTGGCGGCCTATTGGGCGTGAGTCTGCAGGGGGCGGCGTTGCACCAGCAATGCTGAATACGGCGTGCGTATTGCTCGCCGTATTCAGCAAGGTCTGTCGGACCTGATCCGCACTGTCGGATCAGGTCCGACAGACCTTGGTAAATTGGAGCCTAAGAGTCTATTCTACGCAGTGACGTGCTGTCATAAGAGGCAGGTGATGCGGCGCGCGCTGTCACGTGGCCCAGACAGACAGTGAAGAGGTGAGAGGTCTTTTGTCTCCGGAGGACCCACAGTGCAGCCCTCAGCCCTGAGCCAGCCACGCACGTCGCACTCAGTGACTGTCAGTGTCAGTGAGTGTGAGTGATCCATCCCATCTAGGTGTCGGGTCCGGGTGTGAGACGAGTCGAACTGAGTCGGACTAGAAGTTTAGTTTTGTGACAGTCTGCCTGGTCAGTGAGAGCCGGCATGATGACCCGTGTGACGGTTAAGATCTGTAGTGTACAACTACTTGTAACTTCAACTTGTCAACAAGCTTAATGCCCTGCACTGTGTGTTTTATAGCACTAATTTAAATTTAATGTCTGTCTGTACTATATACATTAAATTTAAATTAGTGCTATAAAACAGGGCATTAAGCAATAAGCATAACAAAAAAGAATTAGTATGAGTATGGTGGTATGTAATGTATTATGTAATAATACTCAAAATCTCAACTAGTCGCTAATGTGTTCATTCCACTGTTAATAACTATTTACTAACTATTCTACCTAGTTAAAATAAATACAAACTTGCCTGTAAAATAAAAATAAACCCTAAGCTAGCTACAATGTAACTATTAGTTATACATTTAGTATAGTGGTGGCGACGTTGGGGCGGCAGATTAGGGGTTAATAAATGTAGGTAGGTGGCGGAGATGTTAGGGGCGGCAGATTAGGGGTTAATAATATTTAACTAGTGTTTGCAATGCGGGAGTACGGCGGTTTAGGGGTTAATATGTTTATTAGAGTGGCTGCGACATTGGAGGCGGCAGATTAGGGGTTAATAAGTGTAGGTAGGTTGCGGAAACATTGGGGGTGGGAGATTAGGGGTTAATAAATATAATGTAGGTGTAAGTGTGTTCTACTACAGTGCCGAAAATACCCTAACAGCCCGGGGGTGGTGATCCCTAGCTATAACCGTGGAAACAGATAACTTAGAAAATGGAAAGAACCCAGGCGCCAAACCTAACGGAGGCTAGGGTAAAATAGGTATTTATTACAAAAATTAAAAATTAAATACAAAATTATAACAGTTACTCAGTGCAGGTTAATAATTAGAATAGCATGGATCAATGTAAAGGTACAATTGATAAAATGGTGCACTTAGAATAGACAGCTAAAATTACAATAAAATAGCAATAGAATATGCGGGTAAAAACAAATAAGAACAAATGGTAGGCAGACTGTCTCTATAGAATTCTCCTGCAGGGAGAATGAGGTGCTGATGGTAATCCTATATCAGAAAAGCACAATATACAAGATAAAGCGATGTGATGAAGTGATAAAAAAATAAATTGCAGATCCTAAATAACATACAAATAGGAAAATACACTAAAACATAGAAAAATACATTGATGTACTTAAATGTCCAAATGTCAAATAAATGTCCAAAAATCCAAAAGATGCAAAGAAAAAAATGCGAAGAAAAAATTCAAAGGAAAAAATCCAATTCACCAGCGCTAACTAGTTGTGACGTCACAACCAATGGGGGCTTTCGAAAATCGGAACTCCTTTTAATATTTTAATATAACTACTCGAACCTCCGCTATTTGATAGTGGGATAGCCAAATCAAATTTGAGCAATTGTAGTAATCAGTTCATTTGTTTATGGCCGTACAGGCCTAGTACATTCGGCCGTATATCCCCACCGGAAGTGACGTCACTGATACATGGAGGCTAGGGATTATCAGAACGAATTTTAGACCACAAGATCGATAAATTACCATCCATTATATACCTCCTAAGTAATATAAGTTACACATGCTCTAATATAAGGAACTATGTTAATTATGAATGAATAACTAAGTCTGCTATTACTAATCTGAGCAAATGTCAACAGAAAGGAATTTGTTGAAATGTTACTCAGTTGTATTATAATCTCACTTTTTATGCACATCCCCCGTGTGTAAAACAAATCCAATGTGAATATCACATAAGTTATCATGGTAAGCACCCTAAAAGCATTAATGCTTTCATGAACCCTTTATACTTGTAGATACGACATATCACGTATAATGATTACATTGCCATTATGCAGCCAGAACCTTCTACTGTTATATAGATAATCATATGAAGATCCAACACTTTTAGAATTGACAAGAGGCGTGTGAGATACGATGCAGTAATAGGCTGATTCTTTTCAGCCTTCTACCAATCAAAGATCTAGTCATCAATATGTAAACACAGTGGGCGTCTCATTCCCCTTACATGCCCAACATATGAAGATCTATCGCAAAATCATATCAGATAGAATCAGAATCAAGTTAAAGCTCCCAATGTCAGGCAGGCTCATTACGTAGAACTTAAAGGGACATAATACTCATATGCTAAATCACTTGAAACTGATGCAGTATAACTGTAAAATGCTGACAGGAAACTATCACCTGAGCATCTCTATGTAAAAAAGGAAGATATTTTACCTCACAATTTCCTTAGATCAGCAGAGTAAGTTCTGTGTAAAAAGTTATACTCAGCTGCAGGTAAAAAAAAAAAAAGAGAAGAAGAAATGAACAGCAGCCAATCAGCATCAACAGTGCTGAGGTCATGAACTCTTTTACTGTGATCTCATGAGATTTGACTAAACTTTCATGAAATTCATAGTAAACTTCCTTAAACTTAATAGGGAAATAAGATGAGTGTGCACGTAAGCTCACTCCCTTAGCTGTCCCGGGACAGACATACAGATTTTTTGCTTAGAATTAATTTACAATGGGATGTGGCTACTGAGGAACTTTTGAGGTAAAATATCTTTCTTTTTAACATAGAGATGTTCAGGTGATATTGTCTAGTCAGCTTTTTTACAGCTATGCTGCATCACTTTCAAGTGTTTCAACATTTGGGTATCATGGCTCTTTAATACAAGTAGTAATAAGCGTTATTTCTCTTCGTACTGAACAATCAGGAAATACGATGTCATTAAAAGAGTGACTGACATCTCTAACAGCCCATGAACACTCACGCTGGTAACCTATCAGCATCTAGGGGCAAGTACTTACTATGTCATAAAAGAGCTCATCTTGCAGCTACGCGTACCCCTCTGAGGAAGCATAAGTGAAACGTGACCGCGTCTGGGGATTTTTTTGTATTTTAACTGCCCTCCTGTTGTTGTTAATTTAAATATTCAAAATAATGTTGGACTAGTTTAAAAAGATAAACTACTTTTGAAAACCTTCCTCTAGAGAAAGGTGTACTAACCAATACTCTCTTAGTACTGCTAGGATTGCTAGCACCGCAAGTGGTGTAACTGTTTTGAATTAAATTTGTAAAACAAAGCTAATAGCTAACACTGAGCAATTGATCCAAGTTATTTAAAGACTCCGTACTTGTTGGTGTCTAAAATGTCTGCAGCATTTTCCTCTCTAGTAATAGACTAACAATAGTACTCTAGTTACAACACAATTTATTTATACAGCAATAGATTTGCACTGGAGGTGTGTTTTTAATTGTGCGTGTGAGCAGCAGCAAGTAGCTTTTTCCAATTTTGCTGTTTTTGTATTTTAAAAACTAATTAAAAGTTACATTTTAATGTACCATTATTCTAGTATTTACAGAAAGTGCATAAAAGCAATTCCTTTTTCTGAGCATACCCACCTCTTTGTGGCCTCCGCTCTCATTTGATGAATTTAAACTGTTGCTTAAAGTACTACTACTTGTGTTAACCTATAGACGTATTTAACAAGGTTTTATTACATACATCAGTTTTTATTTTTTCTTAATTTAGAGGACTATTGTAACAACTAGACAGACATATTGGGGCATAATCAATATACTATTTCCTGCATAAATATATTCAATGTGTATATAAAGTTTAACTGGTCAGAACTTAACTTACATAAGCCTGACAGTACATAAACCTCAAAAATACACCTCCAGAGGAGGAAGAGGGCAACATGTGCCTATAGCCCCTTAGACACAGCAGCCTGCAGTTCCCTGTTGATTTTGTATTAAGAGATGATGACCACCCCACAGCAGGGAGGGCAGGAGCAGGAGTAGCAACAGCAGCTGGCAGCAGAGTTACTGAACTATGTAGATATGCCCAACAGTACATACATCTTAAAAAATACACCTCCATGCAGGGTAAGAGAAGGGCAAAAGGTGCTAGAGCCCCTTGAACATGGCTATGTTCAAGGAGTGCTAGAATTTTTTGCCCTCCTCTTCCCATGCATTGAGGTGTATTTTTGAGATTGACAGATGATGACCACCACAGAGCAGGGAGGGCAGGAGCAGGAGTAGCAACAGACTTACTGAAATATTTAAATAAACCTAAAAAATACACATCCAGCTAGGGGAGGAGGTGGACAACATGTGCCTAGATCCCCTTGGACACAGCAGCCAGCAGTTCCCTGAGGATTTGGCATGACAAATGGCGACTACCACAGAGCAGGGAGGGCAGGAGCAGTATTTCCTCTAAGGCCAGATTTTTGAGTAGACCAGCAGTGAAACCGTTAATAAAGGAACCAAACTTTGCAGTCTGGAATGTTTACCAATTGCTCTAATTATCTGTTTCACAGCTGGGCCGCTCACAAAACTGGCCTGAGATTGAACACTGAGCAGGATTAAGAGTGGCAGCAGCAGACAGCAGAGTTACTGAACTTGATAGGTAGGCCTGACAGTACATAAAAATACACCCTCAAAAAGCAAGCAGACCAATACAGTCGCAGCCTATGGCTAACAACGCAGCAAAAGTTAATGTGTAGCTTTTTAAATCAAAGTTGAGCTGACTGCAAATGTTTTCTGCAGTCTGGCCAGCCATTGGATGTGACTTTACTGGCCATCTTCCTTTTTTACATAGAGATGTTCAGGTGAAATTTTCTAATCTGCTTTTTACAGCTATACAGCATCACTCTCAAGTGCTTTAACATTTGGGTATCATGTTCCTTTAAGCTACAGCTCTTTAACACTAAAATAAAGAAAACAATTATATAATTCCCTGGTACCCAGAATGATATTTGCAGCAAAATGTGCAGTTAGCCATACAGATATGCCCTACTGCTATATACTTAAGCTACATCTATTTACCACAAAAAAATAAATAAAAGCTATATAATTCCCTGGTCCCCAGAGTGAAAAGTATTTGCAGTATGTATGTGCAGTATGCTGCACTTCA
Source organism: Bombina bombina (assembly GCF_027579735.1). Lineage (NCBI taxonomy): Eukaryota > Metazoa > Chordata > Amphibia > Anura > Bombinatoridae > Bombina > Bombina bombina. The sequence continues at coordinate 99,169 of NW_026511776.1, forward strand.
AGAAAAAAATGGATTCTGCACAATTTACATCAAAAAAGACAACACATCAAGCTCAGCTAGGCATACACCACTGCATTGCTCGAAACCTGAAGTAGGAATTACTATAAGATGGCTAATGTTCAGTAGACTAACACACTATGCTAGGTTTACAGTGCATTGGACAAGACTGTTTGGGATTTAATGCCTAACTTGCTGGCCCTCATATCAATTATTTAGTGATGCTCTGTCACAAATGGATAGGGGAAGTTGTACATATAAATGTACAATCCAAATAAAGACAGGGTAGAGTCCTTTGTATGCCAGTACTAGGTAAAGGTTTATTCAATGTGGAACACACAGATTACAAGTATACTCCCAAGAATCTGACGCGTTTCACGCATGCGCACATGCACTTCCTCAGAGATAGTTACCTGTCCTACCTGATGCCTTTACATATCTTGTGGCAGCCAATAAGAGAAGTTGTAACTAAATGACACTTGATTGTTTATATTTATTGTCAGTATCTTAACTACTTTCATTGGTTGCTTTAATGTGATTGAATCAAATATAACAGTAAAACACAAGATGATTCATGGTAGGATAATAGTTTGCAGATAGAATATGTTCATACTTACTTGGTAAATTCACCTATTGGTTATAACTAATGGTGTCTTATAACATATCTGTTAGTTACTTTTGTTTGTTATATATGACATATTCATATCATTCTTTATTGATTTAAACAATTTCTTTTTAATTATAAAGGGGGATAAAACCTATAAAAGACATTGGGGCCGATTTATCAAGGGCCGAATGGCACCTGATACCCCTGTTTCCGCGCGAGCCTTCAGGCTCACCGGAAACAGCAGTTATGAAGCAGCTTTCGTAAGACCTATACGATCAGGTTAGTTGACATGCCCTGCTAGCGGCCAATTTACCGCAAATCTGCAGGGGGCGGCATTGCACAAGCAGTTCACTAAATGCTAACAGCGTACAGGGAGTGCAGAATTATTAGGCAAATGAGTATTTTGACCACATCATCCTCTTTATGCATGTTGTCTTACTCCAAGCTGTATAGGCTCGAAAGCCTACTACCAATTAAGCATATTAGGTGATGTGCATCTCTGTAATGAGAAGGGGTGTGGTCTAATGACATCAACACCCTATATCAGGTGTGCATAATTATTAGGCAACTTCATTTCCTTTGGCAAAATGGGTCAAAAGAAGGACTTGACAGGCTCAGAAAAGTCAAAAATAGTGAGATATCTTGCAGAGGGATGCAGCACTCTTAAAATTGCAAAGCTTCTGAAGCGTGATCATCGAACAATCAAGCGTTTCATTCAAAATAGTCAACAGGGTCGCAAGAAGCGTGTGGAAAAACCAAGGCGCAAAATAACTGCCCATGAACTGAGAAAAGTCAAGCGTGCAGCTGCCAAGATGCCACTTGCCCCCAGTTTGGCCATGTTTCAGAGCTGCAACATCACTGGAGTGCCCAAAAGCACAAGGTGTGCAATACTCAGAGACATGGCCAAGGTAAGAAAGGCTGAAAGACGACCACCACTGAACAAGACACACAAGCTGAAACGTCAAGACTGGGCCAAGAAATTTCTCAAGACTGATTTTTCTAAGGTTTTATGGACTGATGAAATGAGAGTGAGTCTTGATGGGCCAGATGGATGGGCCCGTGGCTGGATTGGTAAAGGGCAGAGAGCTCCAGTCCGACTCAGACGCCAGCAAGGTGGAGGTGGAGTACTGGTTTGGGCTGGTATCATCAAAGATGAGCTTGTGGGGCCTTTTCGGGTTGAGGATGGAGTCAAGCTCAACTCCCAGTCCTACTGCCAGTTTCTGAAAGACACCTCCTTCAAGCAGTGGTACAGGAAGAAGTCTGCATCCTTCAAGAAAAACATGATTTTCATGCAGGACAATGCTCCATCACACGCGTCCAAGTACTCCACAGCGTGGCTGGCAAGAAAGGGTATAAAAGAAGAAAATCTAATGACATGGCCTCCTTGTTCACCTGATCTGAACCCCATTGAGAACCTGTGGTCCATCATCAAATGTGAGATTTACAAGGAGGGAAAACAGTACACCTCTCTGAACAGTGTCTGGGAGGCTGTGGTTGCTGCTGCACGCAATGTTGATGGTGAACAGATCAAAAAACTGACAGAATCCATGGAGTGTCCTTACAAAGAAAGGTGGCTATATTGGTCACTGATTTGTTTTTGTTTTGTTTTTGAATGTCAGAAATGTATATTTGTGAATGTTGAGATGTTATATTGGTTTCACTGGTAAAAATAAATAATTGAAATGGGTATATATTTGTTTTTTGTTAAGTTGCCTAATAATTATGCACAGTAATAGTCACCTGCACACACAGATATCCCCCTAAAATAGCTATAACTAAAAACAAACTAAAAACTACTTCCAAAATTATTCAGCTTTGATATTAATGAGTTTTTTGGGTTCATTGAGAACATGGTTGTTGTTCAATAATAAAATTAATCCTCAAAAATACAACTTGCCTAATAATTCTGCACTCCCTGTATGCTGTCGGCATTCAGCAGGTATCTGGCAAACATGATACGCTACAGCGTATCATGTGCGCCAGACTTTGATAAATCGGCCCCTTAGGGCCAGATTACGAGTGGAGCACTAAATATCACTTGCGAGCAAGCGATATTAGCTCTGCATTTTGTAATACCAGCGCACAAAAATGTGCACTGGTATTACAAGTAAATCGCAATGCGAATGTGATCTCGCGTTCGCATTGCGCTCACAAGAGTGTGCTTCCATAGGCTCCTATGGGAGCCTTGTTCTGATGCCGTCACAAATGGCATCATAACCTTGTGCAATGAAGGGGGTAAGTAGTGCAACATTTTTAAATATATATGTATATGATTATATACATATATGTGATAATATGTGTATATACACATATTAACACAAATATACACTCACCGCCACTTTATTAGGTACACCTTTCTAGTACCGGGTTGGACCTCTTTTGCCTTCAGAACTGCCTTAACTCTTTGTGGCATAGACTCAACAAGGTGTTGGAAACATTCCTATGAGATTTTGGTCCATATTGACATAATAGCATCACACAGTTGCTGCAGATTTGGCTGCTGCACATCCATGATGTAAATCTTCCGTTTAACCACATCCCAAAAGTGCTCTTTTGGATTGGATTAAGTGATGCTCAATTGGTACTAAGGAGCCCAAAAGGTACAAAGAAATTATCCCCCACACCATTAAACCACCACCACCAGCCTGAACTGTTGATACAAGGCAGAATGGATCCATGCTTTCATGTTGTTTACGCCAAACCAAATTATGACCTATCATCTGTATTTCGCAGCTGAAATCGAGACTCATCAGACCAGGCAAAGTTTTTCCAATCTTCTATTGTCTAATTTTGGTGAGCCTGTGCTCTTAATATGGTATTTCTCGAAAGGGGTTTCCTATAGCTAGTAGTAGTAATGTTATTAGAATCATGTTCCAGATTAAGGTCTAGGCATTCTATTGTGGTGTCGCTTGCCTTGTAGGTGAATGATAAGTTTAGATTATTCTTATTGAGATGATCTACAAAATCTTTAATTAAAGAATTTCCACTATCATTATATATTAGTATCAGATCATCAAGAAAACCTCCATATCTTATGATTTTATGCTTCTGGGTAAAATCATCCTCAAAGATGTGTAGGGTCTCAAAGAATCCCATATAAATGTTACATATATATATATATATATATATATATATGTCCTGGGATGATTATGAATCACTGCACTAACCCTAGCTAAGTTTATAAGCTGTGTGAACAGCGATACTTTGGCGTAAAGGGAATCTGCTGAAAAGCAGACTGAAGTAAAAAGGTGTGTCATTGTGTACTTAATTTGCATATTTTACCCAGAATCCTTTGCTGCATTGGAAACAATGTATATTTAGCAGATAGAAGTATATTTGTTTTTGCAGCACAGATATAGGCTCATATTATTGTGAGATGTTTATCCCAATCATATTAGAAGCTATGTAAGTATATTTGGCAGACAGAAGCATATACAAATATGCCATGAAAGAGTGGACTTAAGTGGTTGGATGTGCACCAATATTTTTTTTTTTTTTGTTTTGTAATTATTTTGGTCACTTTGGTAGCACTCCCACAATATGTGTGTTAAGATTAAACAGTCCTTTTGTGGTGTGCTTAACCAAAAAACAAAAAAAAAAAAAAAGAAAACCTTTGTTGTATCTGGAAACAATGTAATTCAGAGGTTTTCTGTGGGTGGGAAAACAAGCCTTCGGGCCTGTCTAGATTTGTTAATGAACTACACGAGTTATTTTTCTATATTTTGTGCGTAGTGGAGGATTTTAAACTCACCTTTTATCTCCCTCTAATTTAAAATGTTGTTTTATATATATATATATATATATATATATATATATATATATACACACCGGTACCAATATATATATACAGATTTCGGCCAATTTCTCCTTGGTATGCTGCTGAATGCATGAATGAGCCAATATTATATACATATTTGGCCAAAAAATAAAGCAGATTTTTAATGTAACTGTTCACGTCACACAAGGTGACAGATCATCAGTAAGAACCACCACACAGAAGGAAAGTGGAGGGCTACTTAAGCAGGCAGCAACTTAAGGGTTATCTTTTGCTGGAACTGCTATAGCTGGTGTGGCAGCTAGATGGAGGAGTGTCAGAGGCTTTATTAGTGACTTCTTGCAGGTTGGAACAATTGGGAAGTATCATCGTGTGTCAAAGCCTCCAATGTGCGTTGAGGATGAACAAGAGCCTCCTGTGAGGAAGAAGAAGACACCTGTTACTGCAATGGGTAATGCTGTTTCTCCTTCGCCCTGTGTCCCTTCTTTAGTCCCTTTTCTTTTTGCTGGTTACTCTCACTTGGCTGCATTCTTCTGCTGCTCCTTTATTCTCCTCTCCCTCCTCTGTCCCTTCTGTCTCTTTCTCTGCGGTTTTCACTACCCCAGTGTTTTCCTCCTAACCTTCTGCCCCTCACCACCTCTCCTCTATTCCCCTGGCCCTCTTCAGATGTCAGCTCCCATTCCTCCCCCTCTGGTTCTCCCCTGACAGGGGGCTTGTCTATGGGGGCCATGTCTTCACTCCTGCTGGAGGAGTCAGGGGAATCTACAGGGTCCGCCTCTCCCCTGCTCACTCCCAGTCAGTGAGTGACCTCTGACGGAGAGTCAGATCCTCAATTAGGGCCTGCGGTGGCTGAGGGAGTGGCTGGGGCCATAAAGTAGCCGCAATCTTGGTTATAGGTGGCAGTGGGAGTACAGCAGTGGGAGTGATGTTGGCGGAGCAGCAAACAGGCTAAAGGGACAAGGAGGGCAGTGGCTCTGGCACACTCGCAAGTAAGTGGGGTGCCAGGAGCCAAAGATGACCACCAGAGGCTTAGTAAAGGGCAGGGTGGCGGTAGAAAAAAGGTGCCTGTGTCAAAAGAAAGGTTCAGTGGCAAATAAGAAGTGTGTTAGAAAGGGAAACAATATAGGGACACAGGAATTGACCCCTGCTAGTAGGGGGGATAGCTATAAGGCCTAGTTACATGGATATTATGTCTAGTTTGCGCAAGCGGCTACCCGCCAGAAATGTGTCTGCGAGGATAGAAGATAGGTCTTCAAGAAAAGGGGGTAAAGGGCATCATCTCTGATTCCTGTGATTCCCTCACTTGCAATTTTTTCCCAAAGGTATCCATGGAGGCGACGGCTGCGGTGTCCAGTGTATGTGTGGAGGCAACCAAGCAAATGCAAATGACATCTGTGACAGTTGTCCCAGCATCAGAAGGGATGGTGTCACAGACCCCAAAGCCTGAGCTGCTACTACAGGAACTGGGGAGTCCTTTGTTGGAGCACATAATAGGGAAGAACACAGTTATTCCAAAGGGGATTCAGATAACTCCACTGGGTTCAGGGACAAGGGGCAGAATATGCTGTTTAGGTATGTGAGGAGGTTAGCAGATGCAAAAGGGGCTAATGTAGTTAGTTTTGTGCCCGTCGGCATGTCTGCAGTAGGGCTAGGTGGAGTGGCACCAGTAGCACAAGCGGGGAGCCAGGTAGGTTTCACAAGGGTGTTAGTGGCAAGTACTTTGGGTACTTACCAATGAATAGTACACTCTTTGCACACATATCTAAAGCCTTGGGTAGCAAGAAATATTAAGGAAGGGAGATATGTGAAAATCTTCATGCTCTCTAGAGTGGCTGATCACATGAAGGAGATGGCAGAGGATGGGACAGGGGACAAGAAGGCAAAGAGACCTGAGACATATGAAGAATGGATAAAATGCTTCAGGATGTTAGCTTCATGCTACCTAGAGGCTCATTCTCAACACGTGCTAAAAGGGACAGTCTACACCAAAACATTTATTGTTTTAAAAGATATATAAGCCCTTTATTACCCATTCCCTATTTTTGCATAACCAACAGAGTTATATTAATACACTTTTTACCTCTGTGATTATCTTGTATTTAAGCCTCTGAAAACTGCCCCTTATTTCAGTTCTTTTGAAAGACTTGCATTTTAGCCAATCAGTGCTGGCTCCTAGGAACTCCACATGCATGAGCTCAATGTTATCTATATGAAACACATGAACTAACACCCTCTAGTGGTGAAAAGCTGTCAAAATGCCCTGAGATGAGAGGTGGCCTGCAAGGGCTTAGAAATTAGCATATGAACCTCCTAGGTTTAGCTTTCAACTAAGAATACCAAGAGAAAAAAGCAAAAATGGTGATAAATTAAAAATTGCTTAAAATGAGATGCCCAATCTAAATAATGAATTTTTGTTTTGGATTAGACTGTCCCTTTAATGTGTTGAAATATATGGAAGTCATTGATGACATCCATGCTAGAGGTATGGGCACGGCTTGGCTGCAGTATGATGCTGATTTAAGGAGGAGGTTAGAATCTAATCTGTTACTCCATTTTGTAATGAAATAGATGGATTTATGCTCTGGCCTGGAGTTATTGGATAGTTCTATCTAAGGAAGTTGCCCTAGGTAGGATGGCAGGCCCTTTCCATTCCCTTCTGTTAGGTAACCTGGTGGTATCATCCCTGGGAGTAGTGCCCAAAAAGGACCCGGGAAGTTGTCTCACCCCGCCTGGAGTCTCAGTTAATGATGCTTTGGACGAGGTTGACACATGTAATTTATCAGTCTTTTAAAGGCTGCTTTAGCTTTGGTTCAGAGTCTAGGCCCAATGGCGGAGATGGCAAAAGTAGACATAGAGTCTGTCTTTCATCCTCTCCTCATTAATCCAGAGAGTTTCTATTTTAGGGGTTGCAGGTTTCAAGGCTGCTATTACGTGGATTACTGCTTGCCAATGGGTTGCGTGATTTCTTGTGCATACTTTGAGTTGTTCAGTTCATTTTTGCATTGGGTGGGGATCCACAAGTCTGGATGTATAGGGGTCAGTGGTCTAGATTTATGGAGTCAGCGCCTGCCGTTCTAGCCAGAGGTGATGATCTCTGGCAGGTGATGAAATCTGGTTAACTGCATAAAAGGGACATTATACACTAGGTTTTTCTTTGCATAAATGTTTTGTAGATGATCCATTTATATAGACCATACGGTTGTTTTTTGTTGTTTTTTTAAATGTATAGTTTTGCTTATTTTTAAATACCATTGCTCTGATTTTCAGACTCCTAACCAAGCCCCAAAGTTTTAGGAGAATACTTATGTATACCTACTCCAGCTTGCTCCTGTTTGTGCAAAGAGTCTTTTCATATACAGAGGAAGAGGGAGTGTCTGCTTTTTCCCACTTGCAGTAGGTGTTCAAGCTACCTTTCAAACAGAGCTAAACTGGGAGCATCTAAGTAAGTTTTTAAATGGTTTTATACTAGATTTTTAAATCAGTATCTGTGCATATTATTCTTTATAGTAGTGTCTATTACATACAGTTATATGAAAATTGGTGTATACTGTCCCTTTAAAGCTACTTCAGGGGTTGCTGATGCCTAGGACTTGGCAGTCTTATCGCAGGTACTGGGGTGAATGGGAATTCTTTTTGTCTTCTCTAGATCTGTCTTGGACATCCCCAACAATATACAGATCCTGCAATGTATAGCCTGCTTATATAAAGAAGGCATTTCACCTGGGGCAAATGGCAGCCACACAGACTCCATCTCTTTCTTTTCAAAATTGTACGAGGTGGAGGATGTTTTAAAATCCTTTCTGGCTAGGGTGGCAATGAAAGGAGAGCATAGGCTAAAGGGGGCAGAAAGGGATACTAGAGAGCCAGTCGCTAGGAAAAGGTTAGGACTCATGGTTGTGGCATTGCATGCTTTATGTAGTTCAGAGTATGAGGAGGTCTTCTTTGCTACTGCATTCTCATTGGCTTATTTCGCCACCCTGCACGTTAGCGAGTTGGTAGCAGCATCACAGAGATCAGCAGGGTCTGCGCTGCTAAGAGAGCATGATAGGATAGAAGTGGAGTCCATCATGGTGCTGGTAGCACATTCACAACTGACCAACTGTGTTATGGTAGATGTCTCAATTTGCTTTCACAGGTGGAAACATCTATTTGCCCGGTCAGATTGTGCCAGCGATTTAAGGATATTAGGCCTCAGGTAGGTGGCATATTTTTGGTACACTAAGATGGGGCATGGATATTGTGACATTCTTATATCCATTGGGCAGCACTACATGCTGCTGCTAAGGCAGGAGGCTTGCAGTTGGGATTGCCTGTGTCCAAACTGTACATTCGGTGGCTGGGGAAGCGAAGCTTTAGATGGATGTACATGCTGACTCAGGTTGCGGAGGACAGTAGGAGGTGGGGGTCCCCACATGATTGTTTTTCACCTTAATGGCAATGATGTTGGGACTATGCCCATGGGTGATCTTGCCAGCATTATGTTATCTGATGTTAGATGGTTGCTAGCATAGTTCCCAGGAGTTAAGCTAATATGGTCCAACATTATCTTCTGTAATGTGTGGAGGAATATAAGTTCTTGTAAGGAGGGCTTTATGGTTAAGAGGAAGCTGAACAGAGATGTTGGTAGGGCTGTACTGGCATCTAGTGGTGAGGTCATCATGCACAAGCACATCCGGATTGACTGCCCAAGACTTTTCTGAAGTGAAGAAGTACACCTTTCAGAAAAGGGGTCCAGAAGTATTAGCAGTTCCTTGGCTTCCCTTTGTGTCTAGTGGTGGCAAGAGTCCCTTGTTCTCTATGAGCGGTGGCAGTGGGGTGCGACAAAAAGAGCAGGCTTAGCCTGGGGGGTGAAAGAGGAGGTGGACAATTAGACCAATGCAACACTAGTAGCCGGAGGCTAGCTCATGGTGGCTCACTGCTAGATCCCTCCAAATAGCCAACCAAGCTGATGGAATGGGGGCATCGCCATTCCTTTTGGGAGGTGCACCCCTTACTTTGGATTTGTAGGACAGTGGAAATCTTGCCACCCAAAGTTAAGTTATTTAGGTTAATAAAGAATTAATTTATTATTTGTTAAATAAATGCAACCCCTGTCCCCGGCGAAAAATTTATTTTTCTCCCATAACAGGAGTCTGAGTCTTTATTTAGGGAGTTGCATTGGTACAAGTAAGGTTTATCACCTAGCAAGGGAAGGTATAGAAAGTTTTACCCTTAGGAAAGTTGAGCAACTTAAGGGTTAGCTGTTGCTGGACCTGCTAGGTGTGTGTAGGTGTAATAACTGGTGTGGCAGCTAGGAGAAGTGTCAGAGGCTTTATTAGTGACTACAGGCATGAAGTAGGGTCATTAACCTGTTTTTGTCTTCCTTCAACTCTTCAAGTTATAGGTTTTCGGAAAGCAGTTTGTGGAAGATTCTGTGAGCATGGTGGCAGTTCATCAGGGATGTCAGCAATAGTTTCACTCTGGCTGGGGGCTGAATATAAATTTAGACCTTGATAAGACCGGAGTGCCATTATGGTGCTTTTAGGGACCCATCTGCGGGACTAACAGTCTTTTGGCTGAGGAAAAGTTGTCAGTTTAGTGTAGGCACGTGGCGTGATGTTGTGGTGGCAGCGAGGTGCAACAAAAAGAACAGGCTAAGCCTGGGGGGATGAAAGAGGAGGGGGACAAGCAGAGCAATGCAACGCTAGTCCCGGGTGCTAGCTCACTGTGGCTCACTGCTAGATCCAATTGAATTAAATGATATCTTACAGCGCTCAAAGTATCCCAATCTTGCTTTTTGATAATGGGGTACCTAGCTGCCCCTGAGATTGATATGTATTAGTAGTGGAATATCAGAAAGCGCCTAACTAGAGGCTATTGGGAGGTGGGTTAAGAGATTAAATGTGCTTTTCTATCAAGTGTAGATATTCTTGGTAAAAGACAACACAAGGTTGTATAAAGATGAATATGTAAGCAATATAAGAGTTTGACAAATTTAATACATTAAAGTAAAATTAAGCATATAATTAGAAACATTCAGTTAAAAACATGGATCCATGTACATATTATAAAATATTGTACAATATTAATCAATAAATAACAATTGTTTTAAAACACAAACTTATTCTAAAAAACACAAACTTGTTTTAAAAATTACTTTAAATATTGGGTTGACAAGAAATTGTTGTTATTCAATTTCTTAAAATGTAGTTTGGGTGTATTGCACCAGTTAATTGAGTGTCTCTAATTCCTTAGTGGGAATATCCTCCTCCGTGAAAAAATGTGAAAAAACAATAATGGTATAAAAAATAATAATGATGGTATAAAAAATAAAAATGATTCCTTTAAGTGTTCCAGAAAAAAATCTGTGTTAAAAACAAAAATTCAAAAATTCTGTGTTAAGAACAAAAAATATATATTGGTGTTTTAAAATCGGAAATATGTAGAACGAAAATATATTGGATAAAATATGATAAAAGTGTAGAAAATTTAACTCAAAAATTGAACTAAAAAAACATGTGGTGATCCAAAAGTGATGATAGTGAAAAATTAGTTAGTGGAAAAAAGTTTATATGGTATGGGTGTAGCTCCAAATCCTTTATCAATAGTTATTTGATGGTATAAAGTAAATGTGTTGATAATAATGATGATTTAAGATCCTCCTTTCCTTTCTGGCGAATGCTTTGTTGTTGGAGTGTTTTCTAGGGTGTTCAGTCTATATTATAAGACTCTATCCTCATAAAACCTGCAAACAACAAAACAACATAGTGCAATAATGCTACAAATAGAAAAAAGAAAGTAATGAAATATTGCTCACCAAATTCTGTCAACGCGTTTCGGCCTCTCAGTTAGGCCTTTTTCAAGACTATGTTTTCTGGTGAGTTATGGTGGCTATTTAAGGTGTGTTCTACCAATCAGGGGGTCGTGTATTTGGCGCCAAAAAACGTTAGCCTAACTTGACCCGGAAGTATTATCTTTCCCTTACGGTTTTCCTATGAACTCTTTTTCTGTTTCCTTATTCTAAGTGTTCTATTGTTGATTCTCTTTATATTGAGATTTCGTATAGTATTTTCTACTTGGTTGCTTACATTTCGTTTGTTTTGTCCCCTCGTTAAAACCGGATGTTTGTGGTTTAGTGAAACCGGAAGTATCAGATGTGGAAGGTTTCACTCGTTGAACCGGATGTTTGTATCTAAGTAAAACCGGAAGTGACGTCTTGTCTCTTGCGTCACTTCCGGTCTACCCAGTGTTTACAAACATTGCCGGTTGCCATGACAATACCTCCGGTATTGTTTTTTATAGAGGTGACAGATGATTTAGCAGAGATTTCTCAGTATTTTGGGTACCAAGGGTTTGGTTTGTTTTATGGATGCCTTTTACGATCGTTCCTACATAAAACCAGCAGACAAAGGTGGGGGCATTGTCATCTTAAACAGAACTGACTATGAGGAAGAATGCAATAGAATACTATCGGATCAAAACACCTACGAAATTCTGAAAAGAAACCCTATTGAAAACTTTAAGAGAGATTTGGATGTAATTTTGGAAGATGCACATAGCACTGGGGTACTCAATGGCAAGGAGTTTAAATACATCAGTATAAAACATCAGTATAAAACATCCTATAACCCCAGTATTTTATTACCTCCCAAAGGTGCATAAATGCCTAGAAAGACCTCCAGGCCGACCGATAATTTCGGGGATAGGGAGCCTCTCAAGCAATCTATCGGAATATGTGGATAGGAAGTTACAAAAATATGTAACCAAATTACCATCGTATCTGAGGGACTCCACCCAGATATTAAATATATTGGAGGGCATAGAATGGGAAGAACACTACACACTGGTCACGTGTGACGTAGCTTCCCTATACACCAATATACCACATGAGGGTGGGATTGAGGCAGTCAACTTCTTCCTAGAAAAAGATGAAGAACTACCCGAATTACAAAGACAATTTATTCTGGATGGAATACAGTATATCCTTACGCACAATTATTTTTCTAATAATGGGATTTTTTATAAACAAGTATGCGGAACAGCCACTGGGAACTGATCTTTTGGGAATCATGCCCAGCGAGCGCGGACCTGGTCCTCTACAATAGGTATATCGATGATATAATTATGATATGGAAAGGTTCCATGGATGACCTGCAACACACATTAAATGTTATGAATAACAACACAAATAACCTCACATTCACGTATGAAATGAGCAAAAAAGAAATCACTTTTTTGGACCTCAGAATTGAGATTGTGAATGGTAAATTAGAGACGTCCACTTTCTTTAAGGAAGTGGACTGCAACAACTATGTACACAAAGCAAGTTGTCACCTCGAAAGATGGAAAACTAATATACCGAAAGGACAATTCCTAAGGCTTAAAAAGAACTGTTCCAACCCAAATAAATGGGAAGAACAAGTGACCACCTTAAAAGAAAAATTTTTGGAAAGAGGCTATGACGAAGAAAGTCTCAATAGGAACATCGAAGAAGTACGACAGAGGGATAGGAGAGAACTTCTAACATATAAATCCAAGAAAACAAATATAAACCCAGAGGAAGACCACCTCACCATTCCTTTTATCACAGAATTCAGTGAAAACAGAAGAACTGTGGAAAAAATCATAGAAAAACACTGGCCACTTCTTAAAGACGACGAGGTGTTAGGAGATAAGCTAACCACCCGACCAGTCTTTATATACAAGAAAACAGAGAATTTAAAAAACAAATTATCACCTAGTGTACCGAGAAACATAAAGAACAAAACCAGAGATGTATTTGGGAAAGAAATTAAAGGTTTCTTCCCTTGCTTGAACTGCAAAGCGTGCAAAAGAGGCATTAAAACGAAGGAAATTATCTCGCATAACACAAAGGTCAAGTACAGGATCAATGACCTGATAAGATGCACCAGCAAGGGAGTAATCTATCTGATATGGTGTAGCTGTGGGCTCCAATATATAGGACAAACATCCCGAGTCCTCAAAGATAGAATTAGGGAGCATTTACTAAAAATCAAACATAAAAACACAGAAACTGCACTGTACAGACACTTTACGAATCATCACCAGGGAAATAAGAAAGATTTCCACTATACAGGAATACAAATAGTGAAACCGAATTGGAGAGGAGGCAACTACGAAAAAAGTCTACTAACTGCCGAATCCAGATGGATTTTTGACATGGACAGTCTATACCCTAGGGGATTGAATAAAAGGGAAGACCTCTCACACTTATTTAATCTTAAATGATAAATTGGTAAAACTGTAGTGACAAATTACACGAATTGTTACGAGATGACACATAGCCAATCAGCATGTATTTTCATACTAGCTCCTAAAGCTATCCGTCACCAGACACTTCAGCACCAACATAGGGCCAACAAAAATTAAGACTAAGTAGAAACCTCACTTTGGGAGTAACAGTACCTGTATAAGAAAAAGATCTAGATATATCCATAGAATATTTATCTCCAGTTTCATTCCCAGTCTTACTCCTAACAATATTCGGATAACTAGTACCAAGTAATACCCTCCATTTCAGCTTATGGGAGTATAATAATTAGTGGACCAGACCATCCAGATAATATACCAACAGATAGATTAAAAGCAAGAATCAGGATCTCATTATTAACAACATTACTATTTTTAGAGACATTTTGAGAGTTTTAGATTTTAATATATCACCTACACTAATTTCTAGTATTTTATTATTTTATTATTTTAATAAACATCCAAAGGGTCTCCTAATATATTAAAAATCCTACGACCAGCAATAGAGTTTTTACTATTTTATATAATTCAATTTTAAATATCAATTTTATACTAATTTCCAAGTTCATTTCTTCCCCTTTTTTCAAGTATTTATTTCTTAGTAGATTTTTCTATAGTATGTTCGTTCCACGTTCCAGCAATAAGAGTTTTTACTATTTTATATGATTCAATTTTAAATATAATTTTATACTAATTTCCAAGTTCATTTCTATCCCTTTTTAAAGTATTAACTTCTTAGTAGATTCTTCTATAGTATGTTCGTTCCATGTAGGAACGATCGTAAAAGGCATCCATAAAACAAACCAAACCCTTGGTACCCAAAATACTGAGAAATCTCCACTAAATCATCTGTCACCTCTATAAAACACAATACCGGAGGTATTGTCATGGCAACCGGCAATGTTTGTAAACACTGGGTAGACCGGAAGTGACGCAAGAGACAAGACGTCACTTCCGGTTTTACTTAGATACAAACATCCGATTCAACGAGTGAAACCTTCCACATCTGATACTTCCGGTTTCACTAAACCACAAACATCCGGTTTTAACGAGGGGACAAAACAAACGAAATGTAAGAAACCAAGTAGAAAATACTATACGAAATCTCAATATAAAGAGAATCAACAATAGAACACTTAGAATAAGGAAACAGAAAAAGAGTTCATAGGAAAACCGTAAGGGAAAGATAATACTTCCGGGTCAAGTTAGGCTAACGTTTTTTGGCGCCAAATACACGACCCCCTGATTGGTAGAACACACCTTAAATAGCCACCATAACTCACCAGAAAACATAGTCTTGAAAAAGGCCTAACTGAGAGGCCGAAACGCATTGACAGAATTTGGTGAGCAATATTTCATTACTTTCTTTTCTATTTGTAGCATTATTGCACTATGTTGTTTTGTTGTTTGCAGGTTTTATGAGGATAGAGTCTTATAATATAGACTGAACACCCTAGAAAACACTCCAACAACAAAGCATTCGCCAGAAAGGAAAGGAGGATCTTAAATCATCATTATTATCAACACATTTACTTTATACCATCAAATAACTATTGATAAAGGATTTGGAGCTACACCCATACCATATAAACTTTTTTCCACTAACTAATTTTTCACTATCATCACTTTTGGATCACCACACGTTTTTTTAGTTCAATTTTTGAGTTAAATTTTCTACACTTTTATCATATTTTATCCAATATATTTTCGTTCTACATATTTCCGATTTTAAAACACCAATATATATTTTTTGTTCTTAACACAGAATTTTTGAATTTTTGTTTTTAACACAGAATTTTTTCTGGAACACTTAAAGGAATCATTTTTATTTTTTATACCATCATTATTATTTTTTATACCATTATTGTTTTTTCACATTTTTTCACGGAGGAGGATATTCCCACTAAGGAATTAGAGACACTCAATTCACTGCTAGATCCCTCCAGATAGCCAAACAGGCTGACAGAATAGGGGTGTCCTCATTCCTTTAGGGTGGTCACACCCCTTACTTTGGAGTTGTAGGACAGTGGAAATATTGCTGGTCAACATTAAGTTATTTATGTTAATAATAAAGAGTTAAAGGGCCATAATACCCAAATGTTGAAACACTTGAAAGTGATGCAGCATAGCTGTTAAAAGCTGACTAGAAAATATCACCTGAACATCTCTCTGTAAAAAAGAAAGATATTTATCTGACATGGTGTATCCAGTCCACGGATTCATCCTTACTTGTGGGATATTCTCAATCCCTACAGGAAGTGGCAAAGAGAGCACACAGCAGAGCTGTCCATATAGCTCCCCTCAGGCTCCGCCCCCCAGTCATTCTCTTTGCCACTCTAACAAGTAGCATCTCCACGGGAGGGTAAAGTAAATGTGGTGTTAGATTTGTAGTTTTTATTTCTTCAATCAAGAGTTTGTTATTTTAAAATAGTGCCGGTTTGTACTATTTACTCTGAGGCAGAAAGTGATGAAGATTTCTGCTGAGAGGAAAAAGATTTTAGCATATTGTAACTAAAATCCACTGCTGTTCCCACACAGGACTGTTGAGTACCGGAGAACTACAGTTGGGGGGAACAGTTTGCAGGCTTAACTGCTTAAGGTATGCTCAGTCACTTTTTTTCTAACAAGACTTGGTAATGCTAGAAGACTGACAGAAATCCCCATGGGGGAAGGTAAGCCATATTCTGAGACACAGTATAGAAGGATGGCTTAGTGAAAGGGCTTAAATCACTGGTGGACACTGTTATGGGGAAAATCGATTATTTTATTACTATAATCTGATACACATAAGTGTTTATTATGTTTGGAACACTTTTTTGGGGTTTTATACTCCTGGCATATTTTTAGACACCTAATTTGGCTTAGGAAGGCCCCACAACTCCGGAGTGAAGAGGGAGGGGGCCTAATTTTCGCGCCTCAGTTGCGCAGTTCTTTTGCAAGACAGCTTCATGCAGCTTCACGTGTAGAGTCCAGAGATTGCAGGAGGACTACAGGGAGGCTTATTTTCATCCAAAACGAATCCCCAAGGAAGGTAGGGCCGCAGCAGAGACTGTGGCTTGGTGCTGTAGTGTGTTAAACCGGTGGCCTGCTTCAATTTGCTCCGGTTGGGGCAATAAGGGGTTAATTGGCTTGAAACTTAGTGTGCAATCATTTCAAAGCATTAGGATCATATGGTGAAAATTTCATAAAGATTGGATTTTTTTTGAGATTTGGTAAAAAAGTGTGCGCTTTTTATTATTTAAAGGCACAGTACCGTTTTTTCAAAAAGTGTATTTTTCTGTATTTGAGTGCTGTCTAAGTCTGTCTAACATGTCTGAGCCTACAGATAGACCCTGTTCTATGTGTTTAAAAGCCATGGCGGTACCCCCATTGCATTTGTGTTTAAAGTGTGCTAAGGTATCTAAACATTTTAATGACCATGCAGTGACACTTAAAAATGTAGCCCAAGATGATTCTTTGACGGAAGGTAATGAGGATAGTCCTCCATCCTCTCCCCATGTGTCGACACCAGTTACGCCCGCGCAAGCGTTGCCTAGTACCTCTAGCGCATTGTGCCCTATTACTTTACAGCAATTAGCAGCAGTCATGGATAATTCCCTTGCGGCATTTCTATCCAAACTGCCAGTTTTTCCAAAGAAGCGTGATAGCTCAGTTTTAAGAACAGAGGATGAGCAATCAGAAGCTTTGGATGATTTATCTGTTGTACCCTCACAACACTCTGAAGTGGCAGTGAGGGATGGTCTGTCCGAGGGAGAAATTTCTGACACAGGAAAAGTTTCTCAGCGGGCAGAGTCAGATTCCTTAGCGTTTAAATTTAAGCTAGAACACCTCCATGTCCTGCTTAAGGAGGTTTTAGCTACGCTGGATGATTGTGACCCCATGGTGGTCCTAGAAAAATTGTGTAAAATGGACAGGTTTTTAGAGGTCCCTGTATACACTGATGCGTTTCCGATCCCGAAGAGGGTGGTGGATATTGTGACTAGGGAGTGGGAGAGACCAGGTGTGCCTTTTGTCCCCCCCCTATCTTTAAGAAAATGTTCCCCATAAATGACCCCAGGCGGGACGCGTGGCAAACGGTCCCTAAGGTAGAGGGAGCAGTTTCAACACTTGCTAAGCGTACAACTATACCAATAGAAGACAGTTGTGCTTTTAAAGACCCTATGGATAAAAAATTGGAAGATTTGCTGAAGAAAATGTTTGTTCAGCAAGGTTTCCTACTTCAGCCAATTGCCTGCATTATTCCTGTAACTACTGCAGGGGCTTTTTGGTTTGAGGCGCTGGAGGAGTCGCTCCAGAGGGAGACTTCATATGACGAAGTCATGGATAGAATTCATGCTCTAAAGCTGGCTAATTCTTTTATCACTGATGCCGCTTTCCAATTAGCTAAGTTAGCGGCGAAAAATTCAGGTTTTGCCATTATGGCGCGAAGAGCGCTTTGGCTCAAATCATGGTCGGCTGACGTGTCGTCCAAAACAAAGTTACTAAACATTCCTTTCAAGGGAAAGACCCTTTTTGGTCCCGAATTGAAGGAAATTATCGCGGATATCACTGGGGGGAAGGGCCATGCCCTCCCACAGGATAGACCATTTAAGACCGGATCTAGTAGGGGGCAGACTTTCTCTCTTTGCTCAGGCTTGGGCAAGAGATGTTCCAGATCCCTGGGCATTAGAAATTGTTGCTCAGGGGTACCTTCTAGAATTCAAGGACTCTCCCCCAAGGGAAAGGTTCCACATTTCTTGTTTGTCTTCAGACCAGACAAAGAAACATGCGTTCTTACGCTGTGTAGAAGATCTTCTAAAGATGGGAGTGATACACCCAGTTCCAATTGCAGAACAAGGACTGGGATTTTACTCCAACCTGTTTGTAGTTCCCAAAAAGGAAGGAACTTTCAGGCAAATCCTGGATCTAAAAATTCTAAACAAATTCCTCAGAGTTCCATCTTTCAAAATGGAAACCATTCAGACAATCTTGCCGATGATCCAGGAAGGTCAATATATGACTACCGTGGATCTAAAGGATGCGTACCTACATATTCCTATCCACAAAGATCATCATCAGTTCCTAAGGTTCGCCTTTCTGGACACGCATTTCCAGTTCGTGGCCCTTCCTTTTGGGTTGGCCACCACTCCCAGAATTTTCACAAAGGTGCTAGGGTCCCTTCTAGCGGTACTAAGACCGCGGGGCATTGCGGTAGCACCTTACCTAGACAACATCTTAATGCAGGCGTCGTCTTTTCACAGAGCCAAGGCTCATACGGATATTGTTCTGGCCTTTCTAAGGTCTCACGAATGGAAGGTGAACGTCGAAAAAAGTTCTCTGTCCCCGCTCACAAGGGTTCCCTTCCTGGGAACACTAATAGACTCGGTAGAAATGAAAATCTTTCTGACAGAGGTCAGGAAGTCAAAACTTTTAAATACTTGCCGAGTTCTTCATTCCATTCCTCGGCCTTCTGTGGCTCAGTGCATGGAGGTAATCGTTTTAATGGTTACCGCAATGGAAGTTGTCCCTTTTGCCCGAATTCATCTAACACCACTGCAACTGTGCATACTCAAACAGTGGAATGGGGATTATGCAGATTTGTCTCCTCAAATTCATATGGACCAGAAAACCAGAGACTCTCTTCTCTGGTTTTTGTCTCAGGATCATCTGTCTCAGGGAATGAGCTTCCGCAGACCGGAGTGGATCATTGTCACGACCGATGCCAGCCTGTTAGGCTGGGGTGCGGTCTGGGACTCCCTGAAGGCTCAGGGTCTATGGTCTCGGGAAGAATTTCTTCTCCCAATAAACATTTTGGAACCGAGAGCGATATTCAATACGCTCCAGGCATGGCCTCAACTAGCGGAGGCCAAATTCATCAGATTTCAGTCGGACAACATCATGACTGTAGCGTACATCAATCATCAGGGAGGAACAAAGAGTTCCCTAGCGATGAAGGAAGTAACCAAGATCATCAAATGGGCGGAGGATCACTCCTGCCATCTATCTGCAATTCACATCCCAGGAGTAGACAACTGGGAGGCGGATTTTCTGAGTCGTCAGACTTTCCATCCGGGGGAGTGGGAACTATACCCGGAGGTTTTTGCTCAGCTGACCCAGCTATGGGGCATTCCAGAATTGGATCTGATGGCGTCCCGTCAGAACACCAAACTTCCCCTTTACGGATCCAGGTCCAGGGATCCCAAGGCGGCATTGATAGATGTTTAGTAGCGCCTTGGTCATTCAGTCTAGCTTATGTCTTTCCACCGTTTCCTCTTCTCCCTCGGCTGGTAGCCAGAATCAAACAGGAGAAGGCTTTGGTAATTCTGATAGCGCCTGCGTGGCCACGCAGGACTTGGTATGCAGACCTAGTGGACATGTCATCGGTTACAACATGGAAACTGCCATCGAGGCAGGATCTTCTAATACAAGGTCCATTCAAGCATCCAAATCTAGTTTCTCTGCAACTGACTGCTTGGAGATTGAACGCTTAATTCTAGCTAAGCGTGGGTTCTCTGAATCAGTTATAGATACTCTGATCCAGGCAAGAAAGCCTGCCATAAGATACCATAAGATATGGCGGAAATATCTTTGTTGGTGTGAATCCAAGGGTTACTCGTGGAGTAAGATTAGGATTCCAAGGATATTGTCTTTTCTCCATGAAGGATTGGAGAAAGGTTTGTCAGCTAGTTCCTTAAAGGGACAGATATCTGCTCTGTCTATCCTGTTACACAAGTGTCTGGCAGCTGTACCAGACGTTCAGGCGTTTGCACAGGCCCTAGTTAGAATCAAGCCTGTCTACAAACCTGTGGCTCCTCCATGGAGTCTAAATTTAGTTCTTTCAGTTCTTCAAGGGGTTCCGTTTGAACCTTTACATTCCATAGATATTAAGTTATTATCTTGGAAAGTTTTGTTTTTGGTAGCTATTTCTTCTGCTCGAAGAGTTTCTGAATTGTCTGCTTTGCAGTGTAATTCACCCTATCTGGTGTTCCATGCAGATAAGGTTGTTTTGCGTACCAAACCTGGTTTCCTTCCAAAAGTGGTTTCTAATAAGAATATTAACAAGGAAATCATTGTTCCTTCTCTGTGCCCTAATCCAGTTTCTAAGAAGGAACGACTGTTACACAATCTTGATGTGGTTCGTGCTTTAAAGTTCTATTTAAATGCGACTAAAGATTTCAGACAAACATCATCCTTGTTTGTTGTCTATTCTGGTAAGAGGAGAGGTTAGAATGTGACTGCTACCTCTCTTTCCTTCTGGCTGAAAAGCATCATCCGATTGGCTTATGAGACTGCTGGACAGCAGCCTCCTGAACGAATTACAGCTCATTCCACCAGAGCTGTGGCTTCCACATGGGCTTTCAAGAATGAGGCTTCTGTTGAACAGATTTGTAAGGCAGCGACTTGGTCTTCACTGCATACATTTGCCAAATTTTACAAATTCGATACTTTTGCTTCTTCGGAGGCTATTTTTGGGAGAAAGGTTTTGCAAGCAGTGGTGCCTTCCGTTTAGGTTACCTGACTTGTTCCCTCCCTTCATCCGTGTCCTAAAGCTTTGGTATTGGTATCCCACAAGTAAGGATGAATCCGTGGACTGGATACACCATGTAAGAGAAAACAGAATTTATGCTTACCTGATAAATTACTTTCTCTTACGGTGTATCCAGTCCACGGCCCGCCCTGGCAATTAAGTCAGGTTCAAATTTATTTTTGTAAAACTACAGTCACCACTGCACCCTATGGTTTCTCCTATTTCTCCTAACCGTCGGTCGAATGACTGGGGGGGCGGAGCCTGAGGGGAGCTATATGGATAGCTCTGCTGTGTGCTCTCTTTGCCACTTCCTGTAGGGATTGAGAATATCCCACAAGTAAGGATGAATCCGTGGACTGGATACACCATAAGAGAAAGTAATTTATCAGGTAAGCATAAATTCTGTTTTTACCTCAAAAGTTCCTCAGTAGCCACATCCCATTGTAAAGGACTTCTAAGCAACAAATCAGTATGTCTGTCCTGGGACAGAGGAAAGAGCGAGCATTCATGCACACTCATCTTATTTCCCTATTCAGTGTAAGGAAGTTTACAATGAAATATCATGAGAGTTAAGTGAAATCTCATGAGATCACAGTAAAAGAGTTCATGACCTCAGCACTGCTAATGCTGATTGGCTGCTGTTCATTTCTTCATTTTTTATTTTTTTTACCTGCAGCTGAGCAGCAGCTGAGTATAACTTTTTACACAGAACTTACTCTGCTGAGCTGAGGAAATTGTGAGGTAAGATATCTTCCTTTTTTACATAAATGCTCAGGTGATATTTTCCTGTCAGCTTTTTACAGTTATACTGCATCAGTTTCAAGTGATTTAGCATATGAGTATTATGTCCCTTTAAGTTATTATTTGTAAAAATAAATGCAATCCCTGTCCCCGTTGGGGGAAGTTTTTTTATTTTTATTTTGGGAGTTATGTTGGTAAGTAAGATTTATCACTTAGCGCTCTACGAATAACCAATAATAATAATAATAATATTAATTAACAGGGGAAGGTGCATACAAAGAGAGAAGCGCTCTACCAGGAACGAACAACAGCTCAGTGGCTTGTTCTATGGCGATTTACCACCCGGAAGCAGCCTCTTTTAGACCAGTGTGCTTTTCACAGAAGAAAACTTTCCTGAAGTATATCAGTCTGATCCCGCCAAGTAAGGTCAGTCCAGCCCCGAAATACCAGGCAATTCTCCTCTGAACAAGGAACATGACAACCCCAGACGATCGTTTCGGCCTCCTATGAGCCTCGTCAGTGAGGTGCAGCCACATTCCTCTAAGCACACTGGGCAAGGAGTCCACGTCTGGTTTCTCCCATCACCCATAGGGAGACTTCCCCAGGGTCATAATAATTTGCATACAAAGAGAGAAGCGCTCTACCAGGAACGAACAACAGCTCAGTGGCTTGTTCTATGGCGATTTACCACCCGGAAGCAGCCTCTTTTAGACCAGTGTGCTTTTCACAGAAGAAAACTTTCCTGAAGTATATCAGTCTGATCCCGCCAAGTAAGGTCAGTCCAGCCCCGAAATACCAGGCAATTCTCCTCTGAACAAGGAACATGACAACCCCAGACGATCGTTTCGGCCTCCTATGGGCCTCGTCAGTGAGGTGCAGCCACATTCCTCTAAGCACACTGGGCAAGGAGTCCACGTCTGGTTTCTCCCATCACCCATAGGGAGACTTCCCCAGGGTCATAATAATTTGCATACAAAGAGAGAAGCGCTCTACCAGGAACGAACAACAGCTCAGTGGCTTGTTCTATGGCGATTTACCACCCGGAAGCAGCCTCTTTTAGACCAGTGTGCTTTTCACAGAAGAAAACTTTCCTGAAGTATATCAGTCTGATCTCTAACTTACCCTTAAGTTAATGGAAAAGAAATTCCAGGATTATTAACAAATAGAAAATATATGGATATTTCACAGCTCTACAATACACCAATACTAGTATTTAAAAAATGTATTTGAATAAAATAAAAATGTATCAAAGATGTATCAAAGATCTTATAAATCAATTAAAAAAGATAGGTCTTTAAGGAAACATAAAATAGAGCAGTAGTAAATCAATCAATATTAAATTCTCGCAATTAATCAAGGTTGTTTGTGAGAGGATTATATAAATCGTAAATGATAAATTTCACATTCGCCACAAACAATAGTATCTTATAGTTAATTTCTTACTACGAGAAGGGGAGTAAAATGTTTAGCCACATTATTTGCTCCCTTCATGTAAGATGAAACATAGAAAATTGGCAGGTAATATCAGGAATCTTGTGGGGGAAAAGAACAAAGATTACAGAAACAGTCTAGTCAAAATTAAACTTTCATGATTCAGACAGGACATGCAATTTTAAACAACTTTCCAATTCACTTTTAGCATCAAATTTGCTTTGTTCTCTTGGTATTCTTAGTTGAAAGATAAACCTAGGTAGGCTCATATGCTAATTTCTAAGTCCTTGAAGGCCGCCTCATATCTGTATACTTTTTAAAGTTTTTCACAGATAGTGGATATTAGTTCACGTGTGCCACATAGATAACATTGTGCTCACACCCGTGGATTTACCTAGGAGTCAGCACTGATTGGCTAAAATGCAAGTCTGTCAAAAGCACTGAGATAAGGGGGCAGTCTGCAGAGGCTTAGATACAAGGTAAGCACAGAGGTAAAAGTATATTAATATAACTGTGTTAGTTATGCAAAACTGAGGAATGGGTAATAAAGGGATTATCTATCTTTTTAAATAATACAATTTCTTGTGTAGAAATGCTTGTGCTATACCGCCCCCTGCACATTGGCGTATCCGATCGAGCTGATTGCTGTCTGCCGCCTCAGAGATGGCGGACGAGTTAAGAAACAGCGGTCTTAAGACCGCTGCTTCTTAACTTATGTTTTTGGTGAGCCTGAAGGCTCGTGCAGAAACTGCTGCATTCACAGCAAAATAAATCGGCCCCATTGCATGAGACTTATATTTGCTTTTCTAATTTAGTTTGCCTGTGTGTGTATATGTGATTTAGATCCGTTTGGATATGTAGGTGTAAGATACTTAGCAAGCATAAACAGCCACATATGTATTATGAACGTTAATATAATTTTGCCCGTTTGCGGGTTCACAATAATTAACCAGCCAATACAAGCGCTCAGAAAATTAATCAGAATTTAAATCTTAAAGGGACATAATACAAGTTGAGCTAGAGACAAAATATAATAATATGTACTTTAATTACTTTACCTGCAAATGTATACTGCAGTACCTCGCCATTAACCCTTTCTTTTTAGTTTCTGAATTACAAAGCTCTAACTCCCGCCCACACATTTCCTTCCATGGTTGTATCTATATCTATTGTTGATTTAGTAGAATGCAAAAATGCATAGAGATTATCTGCTGGAGCATGCCTAGAAGCTGTGATCTCAGTTGAAAAACAATGGGGCCGATTTATCAAGGGCCGAACGGCCCCTGATGCCCCTGTTTCCGCACGAGCCTTCAGGCTAGCCAGAAACAAGCAGTTATAAAGCAGCGATCTTAAGACCGCTGCTCCTTAACTGGTCCTCCTCCTCTGAGGCTGCAGACATCAATCAGCCTGATCCTATACGATGGGGCTGATTGACACCCCCAACTAGCGGCTGATTGGCCGCAAAATCTGCAGGGGGCAGCATTGCACAAGCAGTTCACTAGAACTGTTTGTGAAATGTTAAATGCCGACAGCGTATGCTGTCGGCATTCAGTGGACTGTCTGGCGGACATGATAATTAGGCCCCAATGCCTGTGTCTAAACACTGATAAGGGAAGGGAGGGTGGAGTTGGCTTCTCCAGGCAGCTTAGCTATGCAATTCATTTTGCTTATTTTTGAAAATTATTTTAAAATATTTGCTAGCAATTTTTAAACAATTTTTGTATGCAAACTATTTTTGATTAATTAGCCCTTTTCGGATATGCACAGATCTCAACCTGTTTTATGTCCCTTTAGTTAAGTTAATTTTCAAAAAGTGCCCCAAAGGCCCTCAAAATAGAGAGTATTGTAGTTTTTTTTTATTTAAGAATTTTTTATAAGCTTTTTTTTTTAAATAAAAAAACAACTGTACTAGTAGGCAGTTTTGGGGTGTTAAAAAAAAAAAAAAAGACACTGAAAAGTGCCTTTACATTGCGGTCTATGGGAGCTGTGTGTTCTCATAGACCGCAATGTGAATATATATATGTACATATATGCTAATATATATATATATATATATATATATATATATATATATATATGTATATGAATGTGTTAATATGTGTATATACAAATATTATGTATATATGCATATACATATATATTAAAAAATATGGTCTGTGACGGCATCAGAACGAGGCATCCATAGGAGCCTATGGAATCGCGCTTTCATGAGCACAAAGCTTCCTAGCAATGCAAAGGCAAGCTTGCATTCGCATTGCACTTTACTTGTAAAACCAACGCACATTATCGTGCGCCAGTATTACAAAGTGCATCGCTAATATCGTTTGCATGCAAGCGATATTTAGCGCTCCACTTGTAATCTGGCCCAATGTGCAGATCTATGCTTTACATTTTAGAAAAATAAATATGTTCAGTTAATATTAAAGGTTGATAGAAAAGGCCCTATTCTCATCTATGCTTATCATTAAATATACAAATTAAGTTTCTACAGTTTCCTGCTGCTGCTATGACAACCTGTCCTGTTGCTCTATTAATGATCTTTACCTTCTGCTGAATCAGGATTAGTTGCACATTTGAAGAAATTTTAATTTGACATTTAAGGGATAGAAAAGTCAAAATTAAACTTGCATGATTCCGATAGAGCATGTAATTTAAAGACACTTTTAAATTAATTTCTATTTTCAAATGTGCTTTGTTCTCTTGGTATCCCTTGTTGAAAAAGAATACGCACATATCCTACACTGTTGCTAATTGGTGCCTGTACACATTTGTCTTTTGTGATTGGCTAATTAGATGTGTCATCTTGCTCCCAGCAGTGCAATGCTGTTCCTTCAGCAAAGGATAATAAGAGAACAAAGCAAATTTGATAATGGAATTAAATTGGAAAGTTGTTAAAAATGGGTTTTCTATCCAAATCATGAAAGAAAATGTTGGCGTTTCCTGTCCCTTTAATATGAAATTATACTAGAGGGTAGAAAGAAAAGTCATATGGTTGTTGTATTCAATAACATAATAGTTTTGAAAAAAAAAAACATAAATTCATGAGAATAAGCAAAAAGAATTTAAAAGGTGAAAATCTGATCAATAAAATTATAAGATCCCAGTTGCTTCAAATAAATAAAGCTATGAACCACATGTTAAAGCAAAGATTTATGGACTGCACACTCTCATTAAAGTGATAATAAATCCTAGCATTTGTGAAACGCTACGATTTACCAGTGGAACAAATAAAAGGGATTTTCAGTCATGAAGTATAAAATACTTCATGCTGAAAGTTCCTTTAGTTGTCTGAAGCGTTCGCCCCGCTGAGCACCTCAGGCTGCTCGCAGCAGAATGCTATTTTTCAATAGGGTGACATTTCCACCTTTTAGCTAATAGCTGTGCAGGGCAGCTGGCAAAATAGCGTTCTGCCGTGGGCTGCCTGAGGCGCTCAGCGTGGCGAACTTCATGACTGAAAGTCCCCTTTATTTGTTACACTGGTAAATCCTAGTGTTTCAAAAACGCTAGGATTTACTAGCACTTTTAAATAATTATACAACACATTGGGGTAGATTTAACAAGCAGAGGATTCTGCTTTCTACCCCTGAATTTTCAGGACTGCCTGAAACTTAAGTTAAGAAGCAGCGGTCATAAGACCGCTGCTCGTTAACTTGTCTGCCACCTTTGAGGTTGCGGACTGCAATCAACCCGATCCGATCGGGATGATTGACACTCGATTGGCCGCGAATGTGCAGGGGGCGGCATTGCACAAGCATTTCACAAGAAATGCTTGTGCAATGTTAAATGCCGGTAGCGTATGCTGTAGGCATTTAGCGATTCCGGGTGGACATGATTCGATACAGCGAATCATGTCTGCCTGGGATTTGATAAATTGACCCCATAGTGTACATTGTTCATGTGACCATTAGTCATGCAGACATGTAGTGTCTTTAGTAGAGTTTATTTGCTCTATGTTATGAAAAATTCATATTCTAGAAAAATGTATACCCTTGGAGATGTTTGAAGATCTTCCCACATCAGAAGATAATGGAAATGAAGAACTAAGATATTGCCAGGTAGAGACCAGCAATCCCCTTATATTTAAACCCATTTAGAACATAATTGTTATAAATCCCAGGGTGTAATGTAAAGTTTTAAATTAGTCCCAAGAGCTAGGTTAGGATTTTGAGTGACCCAGATATGCTGGATACAGCATTGGACATGAAGTTTCTAGATGTTGTAAGACTATAAGAGCAGTTTATTTACCTTAAACAGCAGGGAGGCACAGTGGGATAGTCAGACAGGTAGCAATGGTCATACAGAGAAATTTGTCCAGGATCGAGAAGAATAAGCGGTTTATGGCAATCATGTCAGCAGCATCACAGGTCCTACAGACAGGAAATAAGCAAAGACCACATAGGTCACATTCAGGTAGCACAGATCAGAAGAACCAGGACCACTGTTAACTAACCAATCAACCATAAGAGTACAAAATAAACTAGAATCTAGACTCAAGCATTAGACATCAAGTCTAAAAAATGTAAGCCAAACGTAGACAGAGAGGAATATCAGAAGAATTACACATGGTCGTTGCTATGGATTTTTCACACTCAAAAACACTTTTTTCCTCTTACACTAACCCTTTCATATATTGACCTTCTGAATAGAAAGATAAGATGCAATATGTAAGCTCACATGTCCGGATTTCATAAGCACAAAGCCTTATGAATTAATGCTGAAATATTGTGGGGGACAGGTGTTACCTGCCTTAGACAACTTCATTTACACAATGCATATGCAGGCAGTGGGAGGCAATTAGACAGTTTGGAGAACAACATTATAGCCCTGGGTGCCTTAGTGTCTACAGACCTTTACTGCTCCTTAATCAAATAATGTCCTGCTAGATTTCTAGCATTTTATTTATACATACAACCACTCTTATTAGTCATTAAGAACTTCCAGGTAAAATGGTAATTTTCTCTAGAGACAGAGGGTTACATCCTACAAAAAAAGTGTGGGAAATCACCCTGTCACCAATATTTCCACCCCCTCATAATTAATATTATTTCATATACAATTCAGTCACATGAGTGTGGATGGTCTAGTATGTGGTTCTCTATTTAAATGAGGCAGGAGTAAACACACACTTCTCTCCCACACACAAACACCCATACACACTCATTCTCTCCCACACACAAACACACACACACTCGTGCTCTCCCCCACACACACTCATTCTCTCCCACACACTTATGTAGAATTATGGCTCCTGGCTTTGTCAAGCTGTTGAATATGTTTTCAAATCATACAGTCTTCCTTTGTATAATATAGAACTAAAAAACTATGCTATGTATTATTGACTGAATTGATTTTATATAAGTTTAAAAGGATATAACTATAAAATGTTTATATACCTATACTGCAATTTTTTATACTGCAGTATTGAAAGGAAACATTTTTAATACACTTAAATGTTTTAATATACTATAGAGCAAATGCTTCTTATAAAAGGTATTATGGTTTCAGGGATATATGTACATATGTTGTGATCGCCAAGTGTACCCAAATTTAAAAAAACACACATGCTCTGAGAAATGTTTATGGTTTGTGTCATGTCAACATCATGTAAACCAATGCTGGCTCAGAGCAGTTGTGGTATATCAGTATGGGTGCACTGGAAACACAGCATATGTACATATGCCCTAAAAACATAACTTTTTACTAGAAGCGTTCTGCACGCACCATGTAACCTGCATTCAAAAACTTTGCCCCATCTATAATTAGAAGCATTTTTTCTAATACAAGAATATTTAAAAAGTAAAATGCAAACTTTACAGTGCCCCTTTTAAACACTTGCGTTATCTGGCATTCCCCATGGTGATAATAATTTGCATACAAAGAGAGAAGCGCTCTACCAGGAACGAACAACAGCTCAGTGGCTTGTTCTATGGCGATTTACCACCCGGAAGCAGCCTCTTTTAGACCAGTGTGCTTTTCACAGAAGAAAACTTTCCTGAAGTATATCAGTCTGATCCTGCCAAGTAAGGTCAGTCCAGCCCCGAAATACCAGGCAATTCTCCTCTGAACAAGGAACATGACAACCCCAGACGATTCCCCATGGTGCACATAATAAAAGAGACAGCACATTTTTCACATATAGGCTTAGTATATATCAGCACTAAAGCACTGCTTTGCAAAAGACAGCTATACAACTGAATGCAATTTAAAGAACCAGTAAATACAGTAGATTTGCATATTTAACATATGCATGATAATAAGACAATGGGGTACAATTATTAAGCAGCAGATGCTGCTTATTCCTCGCCAGCCTTCTGGCTCGCCGGAAACAGGATTTTAGAAGCAGCGGTCATAAGACGCTGCTCCTTAACTCATTCGCCACCTCTGAGGTAGGTGACTGCAATCATTCCAATCAGATACGATTGGGATGATTGACATCCCTTGCTAGTGGGCGATTGGCCGCGAATCTGCAGTGGGAGGCATTGCACAAGCATTTCACCAGAAATGCTTGTGCAATGTTAAAAGCCAACAGGGTATGCTGTCGGCATTTAGCGATGCAGGGGAGACATGACTCGCTATAGCTATAGGGTATGATAAATCTACTCCAATGCAAGTTATGCCTATTTCCACTCCCCCTGTATTATGCCTTCAGCCAATCACAAATGCATATACGTATATTCTGTAAATTCTTGCACATGCTCAGTAGGAGCTGGTGACTTGAAAAGTGTAAATATAAAAAGACTGTGCACAGTTTGTTTATGGAAGTAAATTGGAAAGTTGTTTAAAATTGCATGCTCTATCTGAATCATGAAAGTTTAATTTTGACTTGTATCCCTTTAAACTTAGGGTGGATATGATATTTTAGAGCACCCTTTTAAAATCCTCCTTATGTAAACTAAGTTCTACACTGATCTAAGCAACCACTATGTAGCATGTTGCAGGTTCTGTTAAACTACGCCATAATTCAGTATGCAGAATACTGTACATATCCAAAAATAGCAGGGCTGGAAACAAGCTGTGCGTAGTAAAAATAAAACTGAGTGTTCTTTGCAGAAGCCCTGTTATATTTCCACTCAAAAGCAAAAAAATAATCAATCACAATAAATATCAAATCATCTAATATGCAAGGAGATAAAAAAGTATAGACTGCAGTAATTAAAGCCTCAGACTGAGATGGATGTTTCTGTTATTTTTTGTTATGCTCAGTATCTCTGCAGGGAAATTACTATGAGTACTCAAAGGTAAATGTGCATTAAACCTAATATTAAATTCTCAATAAAATTATGTATTAGTAGCAAACTATGCAACAAACTTTCATTCATTATTTATTTTTGTCCATAAAACCTATAGTTTACTTCTGAAAACTGGGTTCATGCTACATAGTGATTGCTTAGTTCAGGGCTTGACACATATGTTCAAATCTAGGAGCGAGCACAAAAATCTAAGAGCCAGGTATTATTATTATACATACATATATATATACTGTATATATATATATATATATATATATATATATATATACATATATATATATATATATATATATATATATACTGTATATATATATATATATATATATATACACACACACAGAGTATATATATATATACTGTATTTATGTATGTATATATATATATATATATATATATATATATATATATATATATATATATATATATATATATATATATAAACAATACACATTTTTGCATAGAAAATTAGCACATCTAGGCAAGTTCCCCGCTTGTGTTTCCCCAGTAAAATTCCATATATATTGTTACCAATGCACAAGAGGATTCTGGTAAGATATGCAAATTAGATATGCAAATTCTCAGTTTTTTTGCTTCAAATACTGTTTTAACACAGCAATCCCTTAACAGGACTTTTGCAGCAACACAGAAACCACTACCTAGACAGCCTGTTTCGTTCTTTTAGAACTCGTCAGTAGGAGATAGATTTCTGGTTGCTGCTTAGGTAAAGCTAATTTCAGGGTTAAATCAAAATTCCTTAAAATTATGGTGGGGATAAAAATCTGAGATTAAAATCCTCCATGTCTCAAAAGTTAAATACAAATTTTTGCATAGAAAATTAGCACATCTAGGCAAGTTCACCGCTTGTGTTTCCCCAGTACAACTCCACATACAGTGTATGTGGAGTTGTACTGGGGAAACACAAGCGGGGAACTTGCCTAGATGTGCTAGTTTTCTATGCAAAAATATATATATATATCTTAAAATTTCCACTATCCGATCAGCCATTGGCGAGATTTAACGGTGGCGAGTGAAAGTTAGTGAATGTTGAGTCTGAAGTCTGGTGATATGTTGTAAGTAGCAAAGTTGGCACATTGCATTTGCGGAATGTACATTCCTATTGCAGCACTGAAAAACACATTTTGTGCTATGTACTAAAACTGTTATCTAAAGGGATATTATATATTCTTCAAAGGGCAAGGATGTGTTTCGTGCTTAGAATAGTACTTCTGAGATTATAAACGGGGCAGAGAGAGATTTGAGAGGAAAAGTGAAAGTAGAGAAGAAGGTAAAGTTAAAGGGACAGTCTAGTCCAAATAAACTTTCATGATTCAGATAGGGTATGCAACTTTAAACAGCTTTCTAATTTACTTTTATCAAAAATGTTGCTTTGTTCTCTTGGTATTCTTAGTTTCAAGCTAAACCTAGGTAGGCTCATATGCTAATTTCTTATTCTGAATGTATTTTGACAGTTTTTCACAATTAGAGGGTGTTAGTTCATGTGTGCCATATAGATAACATTGTGCTCACGCCCGTGTAGTGACCTAGGAGTCAGCACTGATTGTCTAAAATACAAGTCTGTCAAAAGAACTGAAATAAGGGGGCAGTCTGCAGAGGCTTAGATACAAGGTAATCACAGAGGTAAAATGTGTATTAATATAACTGTGTTGGTTATGCAAAACTAGGGAATGGGTAATAAAGGGATTATCTATCTTTTTAAACAATAAAAATTCTGGTGTAGACTGCCCCTTCAAGCGAGAATGGAGAAAAAAAAGGGTGAAGAGATATGAGAGAGGGGAAAGAAACCGTGTAAAGAGAAGATATGACCTGAGAGAGAAGGGAGAGGGTAAAAAGAGAGATTGAAGAGATTGAGGAGACAAGAGAGCTGAGAAACATAGTTAAAGGGCCATAATACCCAAATATTTAAACACTTGAAAGTGATGCAGCATAGCTGTAAAAAGCTGACTAGAAAATATCACCTGAACATCTCTATGTAAAAAAGAAAGATATTTCACCTCAAAAGTTTCTCAGTAGCCACATCCCATTGTAAAGGACTTCTAAGAAACAAATCAGTATGTCTGTCCCGGGACAGCGGAAGAAATGAGCTTACGTGCACTCTCATCTTATTTCCCTATTCAGTTTAAGGAAGTTTACAACGAAATCTCATGAGAGTTAAGTAAAATCTCATGAGATCACAGTAAAATAGTTCATGACCTCAGCACTACTATTGATGCTGATTGGCTGCTGTTCATTTCTTCATTTATTTATTTTTTACCTGCAGCTGGGCAGCAGCTGAGTATAACTTTTTACACAGAATTTACTCTGCTGAGCTGAGGAGATTGTGAGGTAAAATATCTTCCTTTTTTACATAGAGATGCTCAGGTGATATTTTCCTGTCAGCTTTTTACAGTTATACTGCATCAGTTTCAAATGATTTAGCATATGAGTATTATGTCCCTTTAAGAGCGAGAAGGGAGAGATGATAATTATTAAAAAAAAATATAATCCAGGTGTGCTATAACCTTCCATGACTGTCAGTACTCTCTGCATTCTCTCAGTTCCTTTTTCTATCCTTCTGTCGTCTTCCCCAGAACCTCTAATTGATGTTTCTACCGGTTATGAACTTTTAATTGGTAGTTTATTATTGTATGTAGCATTATTTAATTTGTTATGGCATAAAATAAAAACAATATTACAAAATGTTTCACAATGGCTAAACATATGCAAAGACTGGGTGACGTAGTGGATGTGCTGTGGCTGGGATTAGAAGTGGCGAGTAACATTTTTTCCTGGCTAGCAGCTTAGAAATTGAAATGTTGAGCCCTGTATATATAAACACATTATAAAAAAATGCTTTACATTTTGAAATATGGTGCTTTTTGATAACTATCTGCACTGAGGTTCACACAGCGGGCAGCAAGGGGTTAATGTTTTCGGGCATCAGGCTGAGGCACACACAGGAATGTAGGAAATCGTATTACCAGTACACTGCTTGTAACGGATTGTAACCCAGACAATTGCAGCTTCCTTGACAGCGTGCTGTGTGTCAATGGCTGGTACAGCCTGTTGCATAGATTAACCCTTTCCTGGCTCCTTGTCTGGCTGTGACTTTTTTTGAAAAAGCAGCTCATTGTGCAGGACTCAGGATGAGAAGGTGACCACTGCTAGTATTGTAATGACACCACGCTGCAGCCCACTCTGTTTGTCTACAAGATAGTCCGTTTATACCGCATTGAGTCCAGAATAACGAGATGCTTTTTCAAATAAAGTCACGGCTAGACAGAGAGCCAGGAAAGGATAAATATATGTATGAGCCTTTCACACACTGACTAACAAGAGAATCCATTACAAGTAAGTATGTGTCTCCTTTGGCAAGTGTCAGAAAAATTCACTTGCCACTGGCAAGTTCCCTCTCTCACTCTGCAGCTCTGCCTCAAGTGAACAGCCCACAGTATGGCACCCCCCCCCCCCTGTGCGGCATTCTGGGGTCTGTAGCTCACTTGATTGTGGCCGGGCTAAATTTAGGTACGGCTGGTAATGGCTTATAGCGGCCAGTGAGGCCAGGGGACACATTGGGGGTATTGGGGTATCAAAATCTGGGTGCCAGGGGTTAGTTTCAAGGTGCCTAGGCACACGGATTTGTCGAGCCCTGGCTTAGATCAGTGTAGATCAGTGTATTTGAAGGGTGCTCTAAAATACCATATCCACCCTAATTCTAAATTGTTTTAAATTGTATAGCTGTGCTTTAGTGCTAATATATACTAAGCCTTTGGGGTAGATTTAACAAGCAGTGGATGCTGCTTTCTACGCCCATCGTTTCGGTCATAAGACCGCTGCCTGAAATCATCCCCATCCCATACGATCGAGATGATTGACACCCCCTGCTAGCAGCCAATTGGCTGCCGGTTGAGCAGGGGGTGGCATTGCACAAGCATTTCACTAGAAATGCTTGTGCAATGTTAAATGCCGACTGCGTATGCTGTCGGCATTTAGCGATGTTGAGTGGACACGATTCGATGTTCGATACCCCTATATGTGAAACATTTGCTGATTCTTTTATTATGAGCACCATGGGGAATGCCAGATAGCGCATGTGTTTAAAAGGGGCATTTACTTTTTAAATAAACTTGTATTAGAAGAAATGCCAAGTTGCATGATGTGCACAGAATGCTTCTAGTAAAAAGTTATGTTTATGGGGCATATGTACATATGCTGTGTGTCCAGTTCATCCGCACTATTACCACAACTGCTCTGAGCCAGTATTGGTTTGCATGCTGTTGACATGACACACCACAATTATTTCTTAGAGCATATGGGGCCTATTTTACAAAGGTCTGTTGGACCTGATCCGACAGTGCGGATCAGGTCCGACAGACCTCGCTGAATGCAGAGAGCAATACGCTCACTGTATTCAGCATTGCACCAGCAGCTCACAACGCCGCCCCCTGCAGATTTGTGGCCAATTGGCCGCCAGCAGGGGCTGTCAATCAACCCGATCATATTCGATCGGGTTCAATTACGACGATGTCTGTCCTCCTGCTCAGAGCAGGTAGACAGGTTATGGAGCAGCGGTCTTTAGATCGCTGCTTCATAACCGGTGTTTTTGGCGAGGCCCCTTTGTGTTTTGTTTAATTTGGGTACACTCGGCATTCACAGCATATGTACATATCCCTGAAACAGTAATACCTTTTAAAAGAAGCATTTGTTCTAATACAAGTATATTAAAAAAAATGTTTCCTTTCAATACTGCAATATAAAAAGTTGCAGTATAGGTATATAAACATTTTATAGTTCAATATCCTTTATTTAAATTTATTTAAATTGAATTTATTTAAAAGCACTTCAGTCAATAATATATAGCATCATTTTTGAGTTCCATATTATACAAAGGAAGACTGTTTGATTTAAAAACATATTCCACAGCTTGACAAATCCAGGAGCCATTATTCTAAATAAGTGTGTGGGAGAGAGTTATAGTGTGTGTGTGTGTGTTTGGGAGAGTTAGTGTGTGTGTTTACTCCTGACTCATTTAAATAGAAATCAGCAAACTAGACCATCCATACTCATGTGACACTTTCATGACAGAATTGTGGGGAGAGTGTTTGTGTGTGGGAGAGCGTGAGAGTGTGTTTGGGAGAGAGTGAGAGTGTGTATGTGTGTGTTTACTCCTGCCTCATTTAAATAGAAATCAGCAAACTAGACCATCCTCCATACTCATGTGACACTTTCATGACAGAATTGTGTATGACTATGAAACAATATTAATTATGAGGTGGGTGGAAATATTGGTGTCTTGGTGAGTTCCCATGCTTTTTTTGTAGGACTTGACCCCTGATCATAAGCAGCTTGTCATATGACATTAGCATTCTGAAACAATAAATAAAGCAACCTAATGATTTCCCCCTGCTGCAGAAGTATTTACTTTTACAGTGTCACAAAGAAATAGAATTCTCTGCCTGGTTGTTTATCTGCACTTCTCAGCAACTGCATAGGAATTAACTGTTGGTCTGCCTCTGCCTACTGATTGACATGACACTTTGTTCTTTCCTCACATTCCTGTGAGTTACTAAGGTGACCCAGATCTCCCTCTATAATCATTTTTTTGTCAGAAGTTCCAAATTAACAAGTGTGGGAGAGGCAAGTACTAATAGTAAGACAGATAAAAGGAAAGCGTCTCTTTGCCTGCTTTTTATCATGTGCAAAATTTTTATCACTACCTCTCTTACACAACACACTGGCCAGAGAGGGGACTCGATGGAGGGGGCGGGGGTTGCTTAGACACAGTGCTGGGCATGTTAAAAAAAAGTAATCATTCAAGATGTTTACCCTGACACTTGGATTTACTGCTGACTTCTCTCAGTCCCTACCGATCCATCTTTTGAAATGCAGTACTCTGGCAGTTGCGACTGTGTTGTTTTGTGTGTCAGTCCCAGTCACTCCCTACACAGCCCAGCCCAAACTACCCAAAGTAATGCTGCCATTGTATACAGTGCGATGATAAATCTTCCCCCTGTTATCAAATGTTTATTTGTTCTCTTGCTATCTTTATTTGAAAAACAGGAATGTAAAGCTTAGGAGCAGGCCCATTTTTGGTTCAGCACCTGGGTAGCGCTTGCTGATTAGTGGCTAAATGTAACCACCAATAAGCAAGGGCTATCCAGGGTGCTGAACCTAAAAGTACTAGAGGCTAGTACTAGAGGCTTTTAAAACATTTATATTATACCAAGATCTTTTACAATACAATCTTGTTTGCTTATGTATAATATTTAACGTATGAAAAATACTTTAACACCTGTTAAAGATGTTATTTCATGGAAAAGTGCCTAATAAAATATTAAGTGAAATTCCAGTGCATCATCTGTAATTCTACAATGAGAGAATTTATTTGGAAGCTAAATATTTTTGCAAAGCAATATATATTGATAGCAAAATAATATTCTGCTAAATCACTGATTATATGTATTAGAAATGTTCCTGTATAATTCATTATAAATGTTAATATTATGTGACTATCTATTCCCTTTACAAATACATTGTACATCAATAGTTACAATAATTGCATAAAATAGCTAAGCCTAATAAATGTAAATAATCTTTATTAGTGTGCTTGTACTGTACATAAAAATATAGAGGAATTATATTGTATTCATTGGGAAACAGATGATTAATTCCTCTATATAGATATTGTCACACACACATGTATGCATGATGTGGTGATCCGTGTATGTTCATAGCTTCCACTAGGGGCAGTTTCATAGAGAATACATTGACAGCAGTGTCAATTGACTAGACTAAAATGCTTTTATACTTGCAGCGAGAGCAGTTTCAACATTCTATGTGCCACGATTGTTCTATATTGGTTTCAGAAAAACAGAATCCTGGCAATTTAACAAGCTGGAGCAGAGGTGACCAATAGCACTGGTAACTGGATCAGTAAAATCAAGATCTCATTTTTGTTAAAACAAGATTGTTGGCTCCTGGCATTTTTTTTTTATGGCGTGTAGATTCAAATACAAGAGAGGAAGATGTTTTTCCATGGCAAGACGTGGAGATGTGCCTGCAAACCTCCCAGTAATAGTGTGGTTGAAGGTTGGAGTATGTCACATAGCACTGATATAATAAGGTTGCAAAGTGTCCATCTGTAAGAAGGGTGCAGAAGCTATTGCTGGGGAAAAGCCTGGACTTTTTTTTTTTACAATGCAGCTGAAGGAGACTGAGTGCTGGTGGCCCCTAAGAGTACCTAAGGACGACCTTTAAAGTAAAGGAAGGATGGGTATGTTTACAGTTAAAATGCTGTTGCATGCAAGCATAGAACCAAAAGGCAGGGCAAATAGTATTTATTTATCTGCAGTGTGCTACACTAAATCCAGCAACAGATTTAATGGATGTGTAATAACTGAAAACTATTGTGGATAATGGAATTATTTCAATCAGTATGATATTTTCATATTACTTAATGCTGTAATTATAAAAAAAATATTTCTACTTGTAGGTATGAATGCATATCGACTGCTAAGAGGATCAATAGCCTTATTTGTATTGATGACATCTGCTGAACGTGGTTGCCCCAAAGGCTGCAGATGTGATGGGAAATTAATATATTGTGAATCTCAAAAACTGCAGGAAATTCCTTTATCTATACATCCTGGTTGTATAGGATTATCACTTCGTTATAACAGTCTACACTTCTTGAAATATAATCAATTTAAAGGGCTTAATCAGCTCACCTGGTTATACCTAGATCATAATCATATTAGTACTATTGATGAAAATGCTTTTAGTGGAATACGCAGACTTAAAGAGTTAATTCTCAGCTCCAACAGAATCTCACATATTTTAAATAACACATTCAGACCTATCACTAATCTAAGGAATTTGGATATATCCTACAACATATTACATTCTTTAAGACCTGATCAGTTTAAAGGCTTAAGGAAATTGCAGAGTTTACATTTAAGATCAAATCTATTGAGAATTATACCAGTAAGGATTTTCCAAGATTGTCGAAATTTAGAGCTTTTGGATTTGGGATATAATCGAATTAGAAGTTTGGCCAGAAATGTTTTTACTGGTGTGATCCGATTAAAAGAATTGCATTTGGAACATAATCATTTCTCAAAGCTCAACCTTGCTCTGTTTCCTAGGCTGGTAAGTCTACAGAATCTTTACTTACAGTGGAATAAAATTTCCTTTATAGGGCAGACTATGTCTTGGACCTGGAGTTCTTTACAAAGACTTGATTTATCTGGCAATGAAATAGAAGCTTTCAGTGGTCCAAGCGTTTTTCAATGTTTGCCAAATCTACAACGACTTAACTTGGACTCCAACAAACTCACATTTATTGGTCAAGAGATTTTGGATTCTTGGGTGTCTCTCACGGACATAGGTCTTGCAGGAAATATTTGGGAATGCAGCAGAAACATCTGCTCACTTGTAAATTGGTTGAAAAGTTATAAAGGTTTAAGAGAAAATGTAATTATATGTGCAAGTCCTAAAGAGCTCCAAGGAATGAATGTGGTTCAAGCAGTTACAAACTACAGTATATGTGGTAAAAGCACTACAGAAAGCATAGGGTTAATCAGCACTGGACCCATTCCAACTTTACGACATATCACAATCAGAACTAAGCATGAAAGTAATCATTCTATACCACCCACTGCTGGTATAACAGAATCAGTGTCTGAAATGGATGAGGATGCAGAGATTATCTCTTTACATAAAATCATAGCAGGAACTATTGCACTTTTCTTGTCAGTTCTTGTAATTTCCTTGGTGATATATGTCTCTTGGAAACGGTCTCCTGTAGCTATGAAGCATTTACAGCAGGGCTCTCTTGTAAAAGAAGAAACGCACGACAAAAGACAACCTCTAGGACAAAGCACTGCAAACAGCCAGGAATTTTATGTAGACTACAAGCCTGCAGACTCATGTGAGATGTTGGGAAATGGAACTGAGCAATGTACATATACTAATTCAGGCTCCAGAGAGTGTGAGGTTTGAAAACAGTGAAAAAAGTGTTAAGTTGTATTTTCATCAATTGTTGTTCGTTATAACAGTTCAAATTAATAAGAAAATTAGAGTGTGACAATGAGAGAGCTGCTCTCATTCCAAAGAGAACGTGGAATTCCACAGAACCTTGTAATTTTGAAATTGATATGGTCTGTCTAATACGTGTGATATTAAAGGCAGTGAGGTATGGAGTTCAATGATTGCAGATGGTTATAATTAAACATATTTGATGACTATACCCTAGAAGATTTGTTTTGTTTTTCTTCTCAGGTGACATTTTATTTTAACACTTACAGTTACAATAAACTTACATTTAACTTGTATATACATAATCCTGGTTATTTTGCAGATGCCTATACTATTATGAAGAAATTGATATTAAAATGACTGTACCATCATACCTGTATGGTATTTATTTTGATAAAAAATGTTTTGGCTTGTTACTGATTTGATTAAAATTCCAATTGCTTCTCTTAATCACTTTGTCATGATACACTCATGAGGAGTAGTTAATACCTGGAATAGCCACCCAGCAGAGGTGGTATGGTATCTCAGTATTGCCAAGGTTAATCTGAAATGCTCTTTCTTTTTGTAACATCTGTGTTTGCTATAGAATGCATTGATCTAAAGACCTCCCCTTGCTTCCTCCCCCCCTCTTCCTGATGCCTGGCATCTCTTGGTACTGTGGGTTAAAGGGACATGGAACCCACATTTTTTTCTCTCATGATTTAGAAAGATTATGCAATTGTAAACCATTTTACAATTTACTTCTATTATCTAATTTGCTTCATTCTCTTGATATCCTTCATTGAAAAGCATATCTAAATAGCCTCAGTAGCTGCTTATTGGTGGCTGCACATAAATGCCTTGTGTCATTAGCTCACCCATATTCATTGCTATGTATTCAATAATGGATAGCTATAGAATGAAGCAAATTAGATAATGAACGTACTTTTGAATGTTGTTTAAAATTGTATTCTCTATCTAAATCATGAAAGCAAAATTTTGGGTTTCATGTCCCTTTAAAGTCTTGCAAGAAGGGGCTAGGTGGTCATATTTTACAAGTAGGGTTGTTTGTGACAAGGCAAAGGAAGATTCAGGGATATAATTGAATGTACATCAACATTATATCAGAACTCCACTGGGACAACATGACAAAACATCTGAAGGGAGTTCCCACTAACCTATTGGAAGATTAGTGATATGTGCAAAGTGTAGGTATTGTGTTTAATTTATGTCCTATCTTAGTTTTAAAGAACTATATCTTTGCATTTATTCTTGTTCTTTTGTATGTCTTCTGTTTTTGTAATTTGGCACTGTGTAACCTGTATTTATTCGTCTTTTGTTATTAAAAAAAATATTAATAATCTAATTCTGTCTTTGGGCTCTTATATCTGAATTCACACTCTGTAGATATAAGGTTAAAGTCATGTTACCTAATTGTTCGTCATGTGAATTATTG
The DNA here is from genome assembly GCF_027579735.1 of Bombina bombina. NCBI lineage: Eukaryota > Metazoa > Chordata > Amphibia > Anura > Bombinatoridae > Bombina > Bombina bombina. The sequence continues at coordinate 140,194 of NW_026511776.1, forward strand.
GGTTTCCAAGACACGCTTATTCAAAACTCTTAGTGGTGGCAGCATTGTTAATCTGGGGTGGTGTAGGCAGGATTTTGGGGTTAATTTGATGTCCCTTTAAATCCTTGTAGAGGTATAGGTGTAAGGAAACCAGAGGCTGAGTGCTATTAACCCTTCATGCCCACACTCTCCCCATAGTCACGGCTGGGTGAATAAGCTTAGCCGTCAAACTGGTGGCAGCGCTAGAGATATTTAGACTTTTTTAGTGCTATTTGTACTAAAATAAATTACATGTTTTTTGTGTAATTTCCCAAAGACAGAACTCAGTGCCTATTTACAGACATACAGTGCAAAGAAAGCAGTTCTTCCCCCTTCCCTCTTGTTTGTCTCTACTCTCAGTATGGAGGCAAATAGAAAAATGCCCAAAGAGTGAGTTTCTTTGTCAAGTTGCTTTGCCAAGAATTTGCAATTTCCTTGGTGATATATGTCTCTTGGAAACAGTCTCTTGTAGCTATGAAGCATTTACAGCAGGGCTCTCTTGAAAAAGAAGGAACGCACGACAAAAGACAACCTCTAGGACAAAGCACTGCAAACAGCCAGGAATTTTATGTAGACTACAAGCCTGCAGACTCATGTGAGATGATGGGAAATGGAACTCAGCAGTGTACATATACTATTTCAGGCTCCAGAGAGTGTGAGGTTTGAAAACAAGTGTTAAGTTGTATTTTCATCAATTGTTGTTTGTTATAACAGTTCAAATTAATAAGAAAATGAGAGAACTGCTCTCATTCCAAAGAGAAAATGGAATTCCACAGAACCTTGTAATTTCAAAATTTAAAATATGTGATTTTAAAGGCAGTGAGGTATGGAGTTCAATTATTCCAGATGGTTATAAATAAACACATTTGATGACTATGCCCTAGAAGATTTGTTTTGTTTTTCTTCTCAGGTGACATTTAATTTTCCCATTTACAGTTACAATAAACTTACATTTAACTTATTGTGTATACATAATTCTGGTCATTTTGCAGATGCCTATAGTATTTTGAAGACATTGATATTAAAATACCTCTATGGTATGCATTTTGATGTACATTTTTGGTTTGTTACTGATTTGATTAAAATTCCAATTGCTTTTCTTAAAGGGACATAAAAAGTATGAACTAACATAAGTTTCTAAATATATAATGCAGCCAAAGCTTACCTGCCTAATGGTTTCTGCTTTAAGCCCCCCATTAACCCCTTTAATTCAGGCATAGTTTGGCTTGCAAAAAACTCCCCCTGGGTATTTCCATATATGTAAGATGCTATGCAGGCCATAGCTTTAGCAGAATGCACTCATGTATGTGCATGGTAGGGGGCAGAGTTACATGACACCTGACAAGCAATGGACAGTATATAATGCACAACAGAAGCTTTCACAAAGCACGTGAGATCATTCCCATGGAAATGAGCAAGCCTCTTGGCAACAACCAATAGCAGTACCTCTCCTTTGAAAGTTATAGGATTTTAAACATGGAACAATATTTTAATCATATTAATCTGCACTATAATACTCTCCATCAGAGAATGCATATTAACATTATAAGAATTTCTTTTTTGTAAACTGCTGATCAATGTGTGTCATCTTATATATATTCATTTATTAATTGCTGCTTTTATATATATATATATATATATATATATATATATATATAGATAGATAGATAGATAGATAGATAGATCTATGAATATAGGAGAGGTACATTTATATTCATATTAATTTTGTATTGTGTATTGGAACTTGTCGTATAATGTGAACACAAATATGTTTCCATATACTTTTTACAAAAAAAACATTCTCCTTTTTTCAGTAGGTAGTAGATAGCAGGGCTGCCTCTCCTCATGTGCACACTTTTCTTACATGCCACCAAAAGGTATGGTGTAGGACACTGATAAAGGGGGTGAAGCAGGTTACACTTGGCAACACTAAAGTGTAAGTAATTTTGCAGTGTAAAAAAATATTAAAATACTTAAAGCTTTTTTTAATTTTTTTTTCACACACTGTTTTACCTTTATTGACCCTTCTATAATATGCTCATAACCTAAAATGTTTTATGGCACTTTAATCACTTTGTCATGATACACTCATGAGGTAATAAATACCTGGATTAACCACCAGCAGAGGTGGTATGGTGTCTCAGCATTGTCAGGTTTAATCTAAAATGTTCTTTCTTTTTGTGACATCTGTGTTTGCTATAGAATGCATTGATCTAAAGACCCCCTTTCCTTTCTCCCCCTCCTCCTGATGCCTGTCATCTCTTACTACTGTGGACTTGCAAGGAGGGGCTAGGTGGTCGTATATCACATGGAGGGTGGTTTGTGACAAGACAAAGGAAGATTCAGGGATATAATTGAATGTATAGCAATATTATATCAGAACTCCACTGGGACAACATGAAAAAAAAATCTGAAGGGAGTTCCCACTAACCTATTGGAAGCTTAGTGATATGTGCAAAGTGTAGGTAATGAGGCCCATTTATCAAGCTCCGTATGGAACTTGTGGGCCCGTGTTTCTGGCGAGTCTTCAGACTCGCCAGAAACAGCAGTTATGAAGCAGCCGTATAAAGAACGCTGCTCCATAACCCTGTTCGCCTGCTCTGAGCAGGCGGACAGGAATCGCCACAATTCAACCCGATCTAATACGATCGGGTTGATTGACACCTCCCTGCTGGTGGACCATTAGCCGCGAGTCTGCAGGGGCAATACTGAATATGGAGAGCACATTGCTCTCCGCATTCAGCGATGTCTGTCGGACCTGATCCGCACTGTCGGATCAGGTCTGACAGACATTTGATAATTCGGCCTCATTTTGTTTAGTTTATGTCCCATTTTAATTTTAAAGAACTGTATCTGTAACCTGTATTTGTCTTTTGTTATTAAAAATATTAATCATCTAATTCTGTCTTTGGGCTCTAATATTTGAATTCACACTGTAGATATAAGGTTAAAATCCCGTTACCTAATTGTTACTCATGTGAGTTATTGGGTTTCCAAGCCACCCTTATTCAAAACTCTAGGTGGTGACAGTATTGTTAACCTGTGTGGTGTAGGCAGGATTTGGGGGGTAATTTGGCGTCCTATATAGAGGTATTACTATTAACCCCTTCATGCCCCATAGATACGGCTGGGCAGATATGCTTAGCCATCACACACTTGAATTTGTGAAATTTAAAAAATCTCCATTTCCAAATGAATCAAATGTAAAGAAATAAAAAAATAAAAAAATTTAATTTGACATGTTAAAAAAATATTAAATTAACATAAATCTATTCATAGTCAATTTAAACTGTGTAGTAAACATAGCAATTATTTTAACACCCCTTGCAATTCAGCCTATACTGATATTCTACCCTTCCATGCATTTAATTAGGGAAAAAAACAAACAAACAGTCTCTTATTAGCTACATGCTAATACTTTTTATTTCCATTTTTCACATTGTTTTAATGATAAAGGATACATCACAAAGATTTGCAAAATGTAACATTTTTTCGTCTACACAAATCTCCATAAATTTTAATAGTTAAAATAAACAATGAAGGGGACGGAGCCAACTACCAACATGGATGGTCGCTAACACAAAGAGCTCTGAAAACTAGTAAATTGGGGAGGCCAACTACTACTGGATAACTGGTAAACAACTATTGCAACAGCCTTCTAATAGTCCCTAGACTGCTCTGAAACTGATTTGCCTCTCCTCTGAGCTGTACGTCCCTGCCATAACTATAAGATCGGGAGTTACAGGGGCGAAGTTTTGCGGCCTTCTTTGGGTCTTGAACATGGAGGGATCTTATGCCACGCTGCAGTCCTTACTTAAACACTTTGAGGCTAAGATGGACAGTTACTTTGAAGATCTCACCACGGCATGTATAGGTATGGATAGAGATTATCCAGACTGGCCTAGTGCAGTGATGCCAATTCCTATCAGTGTGGGAGACCAAAACAAGCCGCTTCACAACGAACCACCTTCACATTGCTCTGAGCCGAGGAGGAAGATTGTATCACTCCCGGCAGCGAAAGAGTTCTGTGAGAGTCAGCTGGTGGCAGCAACGGAACAACTCCTTAAATTAGCGAAGTATGAGGGTACTGGGATCCTAGCCGACAGTTACACGTGCCTGGTTTCCTGTGACTCTAACCTGTACCCGGATAAGCCCTTGACTCCTGCATACTCCAGGGGGCTGAAGGCTCACAACATTTTCGACGCCTATGGACATTGTTGCAGCGCAACTTACCTCAGCTCCCTTGTATACATGTGCGATATGGCATCGCTCGTTTTGTTGCCGGCTTGGACCCAGCTGGCGTTGATGCTGCTGTGGACTGCTTTGGGTCTCCAGATCGTCGGGCAGTGCACGAGATGGATCCGTCTGGGTGTTGGCTAGATTGGCGATCTTTGTTTTCGCTTGGTATGAGACCAGACTCACACGGGACATGATCTTGCCCTAGCTCCTCTGCGGATAAGCTTCAGACACTGGCACCAATGATATATACCTGTTGCCATGCATGTATAACTTCCTTTGATAATGGGCACTACTACCATTTATTAAGCACTGTCGCTTGATAATTCTAATAAATTGAAATTTATGGAATGCTGACTCTGGAGTGCAACCACACTGCATGAAAACAGAATATCAACGCTTTTGATTGTTCCTTTTCTTGCTCACAAAAGTTCAAATAAGTTATATACCCATTTAGGCTATAATTACCACACGAGTTAACTATATACGTCTCTTGCAACTACTAGCATTTTTTGTGGGGCTTTACACAACTTAACCAATTGTTATCCACAGGAGGGTCCTTAATAATCTTACAGGGTGTAAATGCAACCCTTATACTATTGTTAGTATCCCTTATATTCTAAGATTTAATCATTGTTATAGTTTCTATCTTGATTGTTAGATACCTGTTTGGCCATTTATGGTTCTATTTAGTCAATATGTTCTAGATCTCACATTCCTAATTGCCCTCTATGTGTGTAGTGGATATGTGTTACCAAGAGATTGTCAGATAGGTTAATTAATATTTTCAACATGGCCAAGAACTAAACATAGTTGATATGGTTCTACAGTTATTTACAAGGGTTGGTTGTTACTAGTTTGAGTCACCTTGATTGCGCACTGGAATTAAAGTTTTTATGAGGTTTATCTTTATTCATGTCATTGATATTTATATTTTCTTTTTCTGTGTTTTGACTTTGCTCTGGGACTACACAAATATGCCCTCCTAAGGGAGAATTTCAGCTTTTACTTATCACATGTATAATAAGAGGTATTTGTAAATGTATTCTATGTACCTCCTCTCTACTAACATAAGCATATCTCTCAGAGATTATCGTTTACTAATTATATGCTTTGGTTTCGTACCTAAATATGCTATTAGTCTTCAGTAGCAATATAGACGTAAACTATTATCTCATCTTATTCTACACTATGTGCAAGCCTGCATACTGTTATTGTTTGTTTTTTTGCAAGTTTACCTACATTTATTCTCAAAGGGGTTATATAGTTCTTATAGATATGCAATGAGGTAACTCCTAACACCCTACCTTAACTATGGATGTATACACTATACTCCAGTCAGAGTTTTTTTGTACAATTATGTGTGAGTAATACCTAGTTCTCTTTATGACTCTACCCTCTCCCTACACCTAGGGATATTCCCCCATAGTGATATTAGTGTATATTTATGCTTACTAGACCTGTTATAAATAATTTGTCCCTAGTATCAAATCATTGAGCGGATTAGACCTACCGGTAAACTCCATTATTCTTTCTATTAGATATATAGACATGCCTCCTATTAGATGTGTAAAAACACCTAATTTACAGTTAAGTTTTATAACATGCTAACGTTATAAAACGTATAATGTATAAAGGTAAATATTACACATGCTTGATGTCTAGTATTTTTTATAACTCCTCCTTCTCTGCACAAATAGAGAAACTACTCACGGAAGCTATATGATCCTAGCCCCTAGCATTAAGATGCCTAATTAACAAGCTCTTCTCCTAAATTGTCCTATATAGAGTGGCATTGGGTAGTGTTATACTAGTACTATGCATAATGGGACAGTTGTAGATTCCTAAATAACATGACTCCAATCTGATTCATTGGCATACTTAAACGGCACCTTTCTCCAGCCTAGGATATGGATCCATTGATTAATATATTGTTTGCAAGGTATTGCTATATCAACCCTATATAGGATTTAGCCTTTTTGTCAGTTATACCCCATAGTAATTATATACAGGTTTTCTAATAATTAGCATAACTCTTTTTAATGGCTAAGTTGCTGCCTATGGTTATAATATGTATTCTCTGTATGCCTCATTAACGTATTTATACTATTTGCTCATATAACTAGGCTCTATATTTTCATTTCTTTTAGTTGAGACAACTTCAGTTCACTACAGAGGGTTGCTAATTCAACATTTAAATCGATACATCACTATGAGCTTAAGCTTATGCATAGCTTTCACATAGGCCAGGGCACATCCATAATACGTTTCCCATTCATGTGTGCAGTACCCATATTTTCTGCTATTTAATGCTATACTGCTTTTAGTATATCATATAATCTCTACTGGGCTACCCAATAACGAGATTGCTAGTTGTTCTCAGGATGTACCTGCAACTAGATTCCCAAATTGCCTAGCATTACAATTCATTTTAGTTATTAACTCTCTAACCAACATAATATATTTGGCGAATATGGTTCCCAAAAACATACAATATATGATAAAATAACTGCCTAAGATCTGGGGGTAAAATGCTATAATATTTTTAGGCTATTATGTTCCAGTTTTTTTAAATGGGGTGTCCATAGTGCAAATTATATTACTCCATAGTACTACATGGCTCATTGATGTATATCCATAACTACTATCTATTCTGTTTACCACTTCAATATTAATATTCCCCCCCCCCCCCTCTTATGCTCTCAAAAGCTTATTCAGTGTAGTTGGGTGACTTTTCACTTGCAGCATCAATATTACTATTTAAGAGATCTAGGTATTTATTTCTGCACAACAATGGGTGGAGCCACCTCAGATACCTCCGCTCCCCCCCCCTTCCCCCTCTCTTCCTTCCATACTCCAATCTGTGCTTACCCGCTGTTTCCCCCCAACTATTATAAAGCCCAAAAGTGGCTGTCCTTCAGACTAAATTATATGATTTAATTTTAATTAACTCATCTAAAATGGTCCATAAGTGGCCTGCCAATTAGTCTGCCAATTAAGATAAAAACATTATAAAATAGAGGTTTGAGTAGCCTTGCAATTACTATACATGAATATCTTTATACACTGTCTTACAACTGTTATTGTTTCCTATATATTGACATGTTTACCCTTGACATTAAGAGGCGTTCATTGTATGTTGTCTGTATTGCAAAACCTCAATAAAAAATTATTAAAAAAACAAACAAAACAATGAAGAACATTTTCTAGAGCATTGTTAGGAAAATAATGAATGTACATGAGTTTACATCTATGCAGTAAATCAAGTAATCTGTTAAATTTAAAGCTTGAATGGTCGCCAGGAACAGACGTTATGAAGCAGAGGTCTAAAGACCGCTGCTCCATAACCTGTCTGATTGCTCTGAGGCGGCGGACAGAAATCGACAGAAAACAACCCGATCGAATACGATCGGGTTGATTGACACCCCCTGCTAGCGGCCATTCACAAGAACTGCTGGTGCAATGATAAATGCAGAGAGCGTATGCTGTCAGCATTAATCGATGCGCAGCGGACATGATCCGCTATATCGGATCATGTCTGCTTGCACCATCATAAATGGGCCTCCATACCTCTTTTTTGTACTATGGGCATCAAAATTTGCTATTTTAAAATATATTACATTGTGTTTTATGTTAGTAAATGGATTTTACTGTCTAAAAAATACTTATAATTGTTCTGCTTGTTAGCGGGAGTTATGCTCATCTGCCAGTAAGCCACTGATCCGTAAAGGAACATCAAACTCAGGGAATTTGTATCATGTATACAAGAGACATACTTAAACTTGTCAACATTTTCAGAAAAAGGAAATAAATAAAAATGTAAGTTAAAAGGATACTAAACCCAATTTGTTTCTTTCAATCAATTTTTCTTTGTTCTCTTGCTATCTTTATTTAAAAAGCAGGAATGTAAAGCTTTGGAGCTTGTCCATTTCAGGTTCAGCGCCCTGGATAGCACTTGCTTATTGGTGGCTACATTTAGCCACCAATAAGCAAGCGTTACACAGGTTCTGAACCAAAATGGGCCGGCTCCTAAGCTTTACATTCCTGCTTTAAAAAAAAAAATGTGGGTTTAGTATCCCTTTAAAGGAACAGTTTACAAAAAAAATTTTCCCTTTAATTTGTTCCCAATCATCTATTTTACCTGCTAGAGTGTATTAAATTGTTTACAAGTAGCTCCTTTACCCTTATTTTGGTATTTGAAATAGCTGATTTAGCCTGTGGTATCCCCATCTATACTGAAAGTTTTTGGACAGGCAATGTAAACACATCCAGCAAAATAAATTACACTCCTGGTGGGGAGTAGAAGAGATAACTAATACAATTACAAATTTCCATCGTTCTCTAAGTATTGGACTTTAGTTTACAAACAGATATACGATAAGGAAGCATGTGTGTGTACACAAAGTGATAACATAATAAGATCTCATTTTACCTGCAAGCTTAACCCATTTTAATAGGCTGTGGTTCCAAAGCACATCAGTCTATGAGTAAGGCGATATACTGCCTAAACGCGTAAGACTGCTTTGGTCTGTCCGCTATGTTTTTACCCTTGTATTGGGGACTGTTTTAAATAAACACATCTTGGATTCATTTATCTCCGTGCCCATCTTGTTTGTTTCAAAGCACAAAACCAGCCATTTCATATACACAAATAAATATGAAAAATGCAATTTCTCATACATTTTATACTCTGCATCTGGTATTGCAAGTCATTGGAAATACATTAGGGCAAATACAATTTTATTATTATTATTATTTTTATTTATAAAGCGCCAACAGATTCCGCAGCGCTGCCCATGGGTACAAGGATAACAGTACAACAGATAAACAATACAATAAAAGACAACATTTTACAGACAGACAAATACAGAGGGAATTGAGGGCCCTATTCCTGTGGGAACTTACAATCTATATGGGTAGGAGGATGGGAAACAGGAGGTGGGGACTGGCTGGCTGATAGGGTAAACTACTACAACTCTATTAGAGGATAAGAACAACTAATGTTCATTGTTCAGCACAGGAACTTTAGTTTTCAACAAACTGTAACAAGTATTAAAGAGTTTTGTTTAGACACAATATAGAAAAATCATAATTATGAAAACATGTCTCACCAGAAGATTAACAACAAAATATCAGTCTATGATCTGAAGTTGGAGAGGAGCAAATTTAGGAGTAAGTTTCAGAGTCACATTTTTTTTTGTGTGCAGAAATAGTGGTTGATTCGTGGAACGGTTTTCCAGTAGAGGTGGTAATGATAAATGCTATAAGGGAATTCAAGAGTGCCTGTGATATCCATAAGGCTGTCCTAAGACTCAGTTAAAGGGACATTGTACACTAGATTTTTCTTTGCATAAATGCTTTGTATATGATCCATTTATATAGCCCATCTGGGAGTGGTTTTGTAACAATTTATAGTTTTGCTTATATTTTTAATAACATTGTGATGATTTTCAGACTCCTAACCAATCCCCACAGTGTCAGATGTATACACACGTTTACAGACTCCTGCTGGCTCCTGTTTATGATATCTAACTTTTCATATGCAGGAAAGGGGGGGGGGGTTTGCTCCTTTTGTTTTCCCAGCCTCTTTCACTGGGTGTCCCAGCCTAACCTTATCAACAGTGCTAAACTGGGAGCTTCTGAGTAAGTTTTTAAAAGGTTTTATATTGGATTTTTAGAGCAGTGTCTGTGCATATTATTCTTTTTAGTAGTGTCTATTACATGCAGTTATATGAAAATTGGTGTACACTGTCCCTTTAATTTGTGTGTAATATAAACAGATACAATGACGCTCTGGTTCTTCCTTATTTTTTTGCCATAATCTGTGTAATATCAGTTGTATGCAAAAACACTTCCTCTTAGTTTAATACAATTTTAAACAGCTCCTTTCAAAAAGACTCTCTACTTAAAATGTAATCCCTATAATAATTCAGCATAATAAAAACAATATTCATTACTTATTTACCTGTTTCGTCATGTACTGCACAGTGTGTGGGTTTTTTTTCATACCCCAGAGAGTTTGGACTGCATGATGCATACTTAAATATGCTGCAGTTTATCTAATCTTGCTACATGATCCACTTTGCTTAGATCAGCAGTGAAGCTCATTTACATCTGGTCACTGGTTGCAATGAAATGTGAAGTGTTGTCTCAAGGGATTTATACCTGGATTGCTTTGGATAGGCATTGCAGTAACCTACAAGTTTACAGCTTTAAATGCATGTAAAACTATTATATACAGAGTACAAAAATGTCAATTATAATTGTTGCTCTTTCATGCGGTATAACTTTTAATTTAAAGGATATTTCAACCTCAAAGCAAATTCTTTAACCAGGTTTCTTCAGAATAATGCAAATGAGATAGCTGTTTTTTTAGGTTACATAATTTTCTTTTTCTTCTCTGTAGGGAGTGTGGCAAAACTAAAATTTTTACACAAAAACAAGAGATCTTTAATGCCCCTTTCATATCATTATTCACTATTTCTACAAATATGTTAGCTTAAAGTGGCAGTCTACTTGAACATTTTTATTGTTTAAAAAGATAGATAATCCATTTATTACCCATCCCCCTGTTTTGCATAATCATCACTGTTATATTAATGTACTTTGTATCTCTGTGATTACCTTGTATCCAAGTCTCTGCAGACTGCCCCCTTATCTAAGTCCTTTTAACAAGCTTACATTTTAGCCAATTCGTGCTGACTCATACATAACTCCACAGGAGTGAGCACAATGTTGTCTATAAGGCACATATGAGCTAACATTGCCTTGCTTTGAAAAGCTAATAAAATGCACTGAGATAAGAGGTGGCCTTGCTGGGGCTTAGAAACAGGCAGACATTTAGAGGTTTAGAAGTTATAAAGTATATAAAGTAAAGGTGCTATTTATATTTGTAAACAATAAAAAAATCAAATAGACTGTCCCTTTAATTCGGTCTCTTATATTTGTAACTTTCGAAGAAAAAAATCCATTATTAAAATGGTGATACCTTTTACTAAAAACTTGTGTTACTAATACAAATACACTTCAAAAATGCTTCCCATCAGGATAATCAAAATTGATTAAAAGTCAATTGAAAAGTTATTTAAAGTTTTTGGGGACGATTTAAGAAGCAGCGTATGCTGCTGTTTCCGCTCGAGCCTTCAGGCTCGCCAGAAACTTAAGACGCAGCGGTCTTAAGACCACTGCTTCTTAACTCGTCCGCCACCTCTAATGCGGCGGACAGCAATCATCCCGATCGGATATGATCGGGATGATTGACACCCCTGCTAGTGGCCGATTGACAGCAAATGTGCAAGGGGTGGCATTGCACAAGCATTTTACTAGAAATGCTTGTGCAATGATAAATGCAGACAGTGTATGCTGTTGGCATTTATCGATGTGGGGCAGACATGATCCACTACAGCAAATCATGTCTGCCTGCACATTAATAAATCGGCCTCATAGGCTCGATCTGAATTGGGAAAAAAAAATTTGGGTTTCATGTCCCTTTGTTCTGCTCAAACTCAATCCAAAATGCGCTCACAAGCGCCGATACTCAAAACTCCATAGCCGATATAAAACTTCAACAAGCTTTATTAGGTACAAAAGTTAAAAACAGAAAGGGCAGAAACTATGCACCATAAAAGCACACAATGAAAAAGCAGAGTGAGGGAACCTTGATCCTCTGCCTCAGACGCGTTTCATGCCCCTAGAGCACTTGGTCACTGATCAGTTATCAAGTGCCCTAGGGGCATGAAACACATCTCTTGTGATTTCCATCATGAATTTTACTGAACACCCCCATAAAGGTTTATTAAGAGAGGGATTTAGCGCATCTGCGCTATTTGAGGTGCAGATGTCAGCACGCTCTAGATTATCGCTCTAGCGATAAAAAATAACTCTGGACTTGTAATAGGAGTGCAAAAATATTAGCACTATTGTGTGTTAACTTTACTCAAGCGCAATCATTAGCACTTTTACTTTAGTGATCCATTTGCAATCTAGGCCACGGCGTGCACGCATAAGAAATATTTCTCAGATTTGTAGTCAAATATCTCATTAAATGCTGCATTATTTGTTTTATAATAAAAAATATAAATTTACCAGCGGAAACTTTAATCTTCTTGTCACATTTCATGAAACTCTATTTAGCATTGTATAGCATAACAATGTGTTGCTGCTAAAGGGTTACACAGCTTTTAAATATTGAACTGACAAAACTATTTTATTGCCAGAGTTTAATTTCTAAAATAAAATCACACTAAGAGGCCTATTTATCAAAGGTCTTGCAGACCTGATCCGGATCAGGTCCACAAGACCTCGCTGAATGCGGAGAGCAATACGCTCTCCATATTCAGCATTGCACCAGCAGCTCACAAGAGCTGCTGGTGCAACGCCGCCCCCTGCAGCAGGGGGTGTCAATCAACCTGATCGTGCTCGATCGGGTTGAATTGTGGCGATTCCAGTCCGCCTGTTCAGAGCAGGTGGACAGGTTATGGAGCAGCGGTCTTTAGACCGCTGCTCCATAACTTGTGTTTCTGGCGAGTCTGAAGACTCGCCGAAACGCGGGCCCACAAGCTCCATACGGAGCTTGAGAAATGGGCCTCTTTGTATTTTTTTTTTTTATCTAAAACAGGGATTTATCAAATGTAGTAAAACATTTTTTTGTAAAATGGGAAGGTTTAAATTCAGCATTTCCACAATGCATACAATGTTTTATGATTGACAATGAAGCATTATTGCAATATACTTTCATTTTTTATTTTGCTTCTTCTTGCAGTAAAATGCATCTGAATATTGTACTTATTCCACTTTCTCCCATTGAGGCTTGGATTAAATACTTTTGCACTCATTTGTACTATTAATGTGGATGATCAGTTTTGCATCAACAATCATGATAGTAAAAGTATTATTTGCAAAAGCAGCGAGCATACAATATAGTTTAGGTGTTAATATTGTTGTGTATATATAAATGTATATTTATAATAATCTATTAGATAAAGATTAAAAAAGTAATATGTCTGTTTATTAAAAAAAAATTATATATATATATATATATATATATATATATATATATATATATATATATATATATGATATAGAAGTACCCGCTCATAAGAGGATATTAAGTGTATAGTGATGGATCACCTGACACATATGTATACAGGCAGGTAAACCAGTGCACGGAACCCACAAAATTAGTATTATATAAATAGGAAAGAGTAAAGGTGGGTTAATCCAGCACCAAACTATTAATACACCTCTAGTAAATAGTTAAAGAGCTGTGTAAAAAAGCCACAATGAGCCACTGGATCTGAATCAAAGAAACACAATTTATTAGGAAATAAACAAATATTAAATTAAATACATATAGGTTAAATCACCAGCTGTAATGAGTAATCCTAACAAACTAAGGAGATAATGGCCATAAATAATATACCGGTATAAATAGACTATATAACATAAGCTCAGCATCAGGTGTCTAAGCAGAAAAGTTATAAGCACAAATAGCTGCATGCTGTGATCACAAATAAACAGATTGAATACAACCTAGGTAAAAGTCCAGCTTGAATAGCAAAGCAATGACATGCATTTATTCCAAGTCTCTAGTTAGAGAAGCATAACAAGGTTATTAGCAGATGTCTTGCAGGTAGTAAGTAATATGATCCAAAGCAAAACCAGCCAGAAATATTAGTAAGCACAGTCAATTGTGAGAAGTATGTAATAGAAGCTTATGTAGAATAATCCGTTTGTCGAGGTAGCAAGTGTGAAAGCATTGCATGTTAATTATGCATATACAAGCCTGTAATTTAAGCAGAGAAATCCAGCACAGCGTCTCTTGTAAGAACAGAGCAAAACAGAGGAGACCGGGTTTTTCAAGGCTGATCCGCCTACAGCTCACCACACCGCAACATAAGTGATCCTCTCCATGGTATGTGGTCAGAGCTGCCCCTCCGTCTCCTGATATTGCAGCTATGCGATCCGCTCCAAACTTGTGCCCCGACAAGCACAGGCCAAAATCATCCGAAGTTAGCATCCCATGCCTCCAACTTCACAGAAGCGTGCTCTTCGCGCTACGCGCGTTTCACCCTCAATCAGCATTGGGCTTTCTCAAGCGTCATAATCATCATAGCACATAAGCAGCTTTTTATAGGTTTATCATTTTTAACTCAGGTGAAATATACTTAACACAGATTACTCAATATACTCAAAAACTATAACAAATTTCTGTATTATTATACCTATATTATATTTAGTATACTTTCTAAACCTGGTGAACTTAAATACAGAGTAGGAGTCCGATACCAATGCATTCGCCAAACATAATCATATATTATTGTAATAAATATTTTTAGCAAATCATATGATAATCATAAAAACAAAACACAACAAAACAGAAGCCCCCTAATCAGGAATCAGAGCTACAATATACATAATGTTTAAACATCTAATGTTTTTTTATTATATTATTTATCATATTTATTATTTATTTCATCTTATTGAGTCAAAGCACAGGGACATCTTTATAATGTCAATTAAGGAAAGGAGCAAATAAATTAGAAAGTATACTAAATATAATATGGTATTATAATACAGGAATTTGTTATAGTTTTTGAGTATATTGAGTAATCTGTGTTAAGTATATTTCACCTGAGTTAAAAATGATAAACCTATAAAAAGCTGCTTATGTGCTATGATGATTATGACGCTTGAGAAAGCCCAATGCTGATTGAGGGTGAAACGCGTGTAGAGCACGCTTCTGTGAAGTTGGAGGCGTGGGACGCTAACTTCGGGTGATTTGGGCCTGTGCTTGTCGGAGCACAAGTTTGGAGCGGATCGCATAGCTGCAATATCAGGAGACGGAGGGGCAGCTCTGACCGCATACCCTGGAGAGGATCACTTATGTTGCGGTGTGGTGAGCTGTAGGCGGATCAGCCTTGAAAAACCCGGTCTCCTCTGTTTTGCTCTGTTCTTACAAGAGACGCTGTGCTGGATTTCTCTGCTTAAATTACAGGCTTGTAACTAGAGACTTGGAATAAATGCATGTCTGCTTTGCTATTCAAGCTGGACTTTTACCTAGGTTGTATTCAATCTGTTTATTTGTGATCACAGCATGCAGCTATTTGTGCTTATTACTTTTCTGCTTAGACGCCTGATGCTGAGCTTATGTTATATAGTCTATTTATACCGGTATATTATTTATAGCCATTATCTCCTTAGTTTGTTAGGATTACTCATTACAGTTGGTGATTTAACCTATATGTATTTAATTTAATATTTGTTTATTTCCTAATAAATTGTGTTTCTTTGATTCAGATCCAGTGGCTCATTGAGGCTTTTTTACACAGCTCTTCAACTATTTACTAGAGGTGTATTAATAGTTTGGTGAAGGATTAACCCACCTTTACTCTTTCTTATTTATATAATATATATATATATATATATATATAAATAAATATGAGCAACTGGAGAGCACTCTCACTTCCTAGGCCAATCTGCCAGGGTGCGTGCAGAGGTTGAATAGTATAATGAACGAAAGGCCGCACTCTCTTGTCCTTTACATGTGTAATTTTATTTGTGACGTTTCGGGGACCGAATCCCCTTCCATGTAAAGGACCAGAGAGTGCGGCCATTCATTCATTATTTATATATATATATATATATATATATATATATATATATATATATATATATATATATAAAATAAAGCATCTGAAAATCCGGATCCGGTGTATATCCCCTTGGATCTCCAGAAAATAGCAAGCACTCTGAGAATAAATTCAACACCTTTAATGTGTATAAATAGGTCACACAATGTTTCGGGCCCTCACAGAGGCCTTGGTCACATGTACATATATGTTTTCCAGAAAGGTCTCATTATATACAAATTGTAAGATTATTCAGCAGTAAGGTCAAACTGTTCAACAAATTTACAATCACTCGAAATCCACACACAGGAACTCAGACACCCACAGAAACACCCACACACACAGTCAAAATAAACAGACACCCACAGAAAACTCAGACACCAACACTCACACAAACACCCACAGACACACTCACGCAAAGACACTCAAACACACAGACACAAAAACGCATTAGACACACAAAATATTTTTTATGCTAATACAAATGAGCATTGCTTTTGCTAGATAGCAATCATGTTGTTATGAAATAATGAGGCAGAGAGAGCGAGAGGATAGACATAGGGGGTAGACACAAACAGGAAGAGAGAGTGGAGAAATGTAGAAAGAAGAGAAATGAGAAAAAAAATAAGTGAAAATATAGTAAAGACAGATTGGATAAAGAAGAAAGAAAAGAGATGGTAGAGAGAGAGAGAGACAGAGAGAGAGAGAGAGAGAGAGAGAGAGAGAGAGAGAGAGAGAGAGAGAGAGAGAGAGAGAGAGAAAATAGGAGAGAAAGAGGAAAAGAGGTAGAGAGCATGGAGGGAAAGACATTAACAGGGAGCAGGTTAATAGAGATGAGTGAAAAAGCTGAGAGTGAGAAGAGATGAAAGAGAGGAGAAAGTGAGGAGGGAAAGAAGAAAATAATGAATGAGCAAGGAATGTATTATTTATTGTCTTAATTGGGCTCAAACACATAAACTTATAGTTAATAAAAGCAATTGTTACATTTCCAATAGCAAAGTGGTAAAAAAAAAACCTGTATCCTGCAGGAAGGGAGGCTCAGAACACTTGTCCAGGTCAGGTCAGTAGCACATGTCAAATAACCATTTACAATAAACAGAGATTACTCAGTTCAGCAGCTTCCGAGCCCTTCTTACCTTAGAACACTGTGCAGAAAGTGTTCAACTGTCTCATCTGAGACACTGTAAGTGCCACACTCGGGCAGAGAAGGAGGGGGCGAGGGGACTACACAGCTCACTCAAATTTCACAGCTCTCCCCAATGCAGCCTGAATATCACAGAACTGCTCCTCATGGGAGCCTCCCTCTCCGATTAGCAGGCCCTTGCTGCAGGGCATTCTGTAACTTGTAGATCCAGACCTGCAATGGGCCCAGTCACACTACATGAAATATCTGGCAGTTGTTGTCAGATGGGAGTCTTATGGAGGCCCAAAACAGTATGACAGCACCTAGCCAGTGCCAGGGCTGCTCTGGTCATGGGGCCCCTGACTGGAGTCACTTCATTCACCCACTGATGGCAGCTCTGAGCAACTGTGTGATGCTATCATGGCAATATGGACCAAAATGTCTGAGGTATGTTTCCAACACCTTGTTGAATCTATGCCATGAAGAATTAAGGCAGTTCTGATGGCAAAAGTGGGTCCAACCTGATACTAGCAAGGTGTACCTAATAAAGTGGCCGGAAAGAGTGTGTGTGCAAGTGACAGCAGCATAAACTCGCCAAGACAGAAAGATAAACTAAATAAGAAACTCCAGGTCAGTGAATAAAATAGATGTGCTACTTGTAAACCCAATGACGTGTGTACAGGACAGGGTCACGCACGCCAGCTTTGTCTTCCCCTTAATCCTGTATACCATCTTGGAAGCTAAAGCTGACAGTAGAGGACGCTGTGCTGGGATTGTATGGAAATCTAATTGAGTCCACATATCGAGAGAGACCCAGATGCATAAACTGTCCCCTTATCCTTGACTGAAGGCTACACACATTTCTATCTGAGCGCATACCTTACCTCATAGGATTGAGATAACGGTTGGTGAGTACCTATTTCTCAACCATAGCCACGAATAAGAACTCACACATCTCTTTGATACGCACATTGGACTTCTATCTGTGGAACTTTGCTTTATCATTCATATGAACTGCGTGGTTTAACCTTTTGCATTGCACTGTTTAATTATTATTATAATTATAGTGAATCTTAATCTTATTCTGTGCACTGCCACTGTTCATTTCCTCTCCTTTTTCATCCTATGCTCAATGATATTGTATATATATATATAAAACTACTGTATATATATCGGCATTGATTTTACATTGATTTTACTTGCATTGTATGATTTGTAAACTACTTGCAGTAAGCATTATATACGTTTGACTAACCTTTATATACGTATACACATTTGTCCTGTTACCAGCTTTACTATAGATAGACCGTTGTTCTTGCGCACAGATACCGTGCAGCTTTCAAAAAAATTCCCCAAATTGTATTTTTTATACAATATTTTATAAATTGTCTTATAAATTATTGTAGATGGACTGAAGTTTTGTGCGCTTAGGTCAATTTTCCATTCTTTACTCAAATTTACAGTTTGGAAGAACTTTAGGGATATCTCTTCCGCTTCTTGACCCAGCTGCAGAGACACAGTTTACAGTGTAATTGGTTGTAATAAGCAACCTTTACCAATATCCCATTACAATTTATTTAATTATTAATATTAATACTATTATTTTGATGTTTTGGGTAACCTAGCACAGTCCCAGAGTCGTGGTTTATATTACATCATCTTTGCTCTTGTTTTATGATTATATATATATATATATATATATTTCTGTAATATATGTAACCCTCCACCCTGAACCCCAAAGCAGCTCTTTAACCCCCCTCTCGGCCATCTAGGCACTATTAACTCTCTGCCCACTAACCATTTTTTTTTTTTTTTTTATTAATTATTTAAAAAATTAATTCCTGTAGTGTAGCAATCCCCCCTCCCCCCAACTGATTGCATGGAGGCAATCCTGTCTCCCCATTCCTATCCCCTTTCCATAGTGTAGGAAACTTATCCCTCCCTCACTAAATATTTGTTTTGTGGTAGAGAATCCCCACTTCCTCGCTCCTCCTGTGATGCACCACAAAAAAATGCCCACCACCTCCCTCCTTCCCTCCCACACCACAAAGTGATCTACCTTCATATGGTAAAGGGAGCATGATCAGTGCTCCCTTACCATATGAAGGCAGATTCCTTCTGCCTCTGGCTGAGATCTTAGCTGTCAAAGCTGACAGCCAGGACCACGGCATGATGCAGAAGGTTTGAAGTAGCTACTTTGTCAATATGATACTCTGATCAAAGTACCCTGTGACTTAACAGCTTCATCCAGTAGGCAGAAGGGGTTAACTTAGCTGAATCAGTGCTAAACCACCATAAGGAAATAAAAGAGGTCAGGCTATCCCAGTTTCTTTCCCTAACTGTACATGTGATTGATTAGCAAGGGTTATTTTGTTCTGGGGGACAGGGAAATCAGTTAAAAGAAAAAACATGAATAAAATACTGACAAAATAAAGCTGCATTATTCATTACAGAATTATTCTCATAAATGAAGGTAAATTGTTATACAACAATCTGTGTTAAATATCCCTGTGACTTTACTGTCAAAATAAACAGCTTAAAGGACAGGAAAGTCAAAATTAAATTTTCCAGTTTACTACTATTACCAAATCTACCTCTTTCCCTTGGAATACTTTCTACAAACGTCATGAGATTGAGCTAAGTTAGGCTCATGTTTTCAGCACTCTGTATATAACACTTCTCCCATATAGTGCTCAACACACAAGCATGCTCATAAGCATACCTCAGTATAGATAGATAGAGCATGCAATTAAATTAAACTTTCCAATATATTTCCATGATGAAAACATGCACATTTGTTTTGGGCAAACTGAGGATCCAGCTCCTACTGAGCATGTGCAAAAGTGCACAGTAATATATGTATATATTCTTTGTGATTGGCTAAGGTCTTTCATGCATGTGACACAGGTGTATAAATAGTGCTCTTTCATGTATGTGACACAGGTGTATAAATAGTGCTCTTTCATGCATGTGACACAGGTGTATAAATAGTGCTCTTTCATGCATGTGACACAGGTGTATAAATAGTGCTCTTCATGCATGTGACACAGGTGTATAAATAGTGCTCTTTCATGCATATGTCAAATTTTAGAGCTTTCTGTCCCTATAAATTTGAAGAAAAAAACATATAGTGGAATTCCCATTTTTAGTACATGTTTTATAGACTCTTCTTTTAATATAACCTGAACATCTTAAAAAAAATGGTCCTTGGTAAGGCAAAGCAATAGTCCCCTCAATTAAACATGCACTGGGGGAACACAGTTTAAAATTCAAATATAATTTTGGTGAATAATGAAACAAAATTGATTCCATCAGAAACAAAATTATCTCTTAACACACTACCAGTCTCTAAACCTCTCAACTATTCCAAATGTCCAAAACCCAGAATGCCACAAATTCAGCTCTTTTGTCCCTGTTGTTGAGGAAGATGTTTCTGCACTTATGTTTTCCTCTCACCTCACTACCTGTCCCCTGGATCCCATGCCTTTACACCTACTGCCCTCCCTCTCTCCTACTCTTACTCCAATCCTCACACATAGTTTTAATCTATCCCTCATATTTCCCTCATGCCTTAAAAATGCACTAGTCACATATCTTAACAAAAGCTTTTCTCAATCCAACATACCCATCTAACTGCTGAAAATGTTTTCCCTACTCCCATTTGCCTCAAGACTTCTTCTTGTAAATACAACATTTCCTCACATTAAACTCCCTCCTTGATCCATTGCAATCTGAATTAAGCCCCAACACTCAACAGAGACAGCAATCATTAAGGTTACTAATGACATTTTTCTTGATCTGTCTTCAGCCTTTGATACCATTGTCCATCCTCTCTTGCTCCAAATCCTCCAGTCCATTGGCATCAGTGACACAGCTCTTTCATTGTTCTCCTGCCACCTGTCTAAACATACATTTAGTGTAGCCTTCTCTTGCACATCCTCTGACCTTTTAGCAGTTTCTGTTAGGGTACCACAAGGCTTTCTCCTTGGTCCCCTTCTCTTCTCAATTAATAAAGTCCCACAGGTTTCAGTATTATTTGAATGCTGATGATACCCATATCTACCGCCCTGCGCTAGACCTATTCCTTGCTAACTCCTTTCATTAACCCTCTTTCTAATATTTTATCTTGAATGTCCTCTTAGTACCTTAATCTTAATCTCTCCAAAACAGAGCTCCTTATTTTCTCCCCTTTTTCAAAATCTCGGTCCCCCCACTTTCTATAACTGTTAATAACATCATTACCCCAACCCCACATGTTGTGGGATCATACTTGACTCAGATCTTATTTTCACTCTCCACATCTAGTCTTTGCCCAATTTCTGCTGTTTTCATCCTAAAAACATCTCCAAAATATGCAACTTACACACACAAGAAACAAGTTAGATTTTAATACACTGTCTCATCATTTCCCGCCTTGACTATTACAGCTCCATCATCTTTGGTCTCCCTAGATGCCTTCTATTTCATTTACAATCTATAATAAATGCCTCTGCCAGGTTGATCTTCCTTATATGTTGCACTTTATCTGCTGCACCCCTCTGCCAGTCCCTTCACTGGCTTCTTCTTACCTCCAGAATAAAATACAAAATTATGACTCTGATATTCAAAGCCCTCAATAATACTGTGTACCTCTATATTTCCAAACTTGTCTCTAGATAGTCTCCCTTCCTGTCCCTTTCACTCTGCTCATGGACCCCTTCTCTCCTCCTCTCTTGTTACCTCTTCACATTCCCATTTACAAGACTTCTCCAAAATGGTCCCCCATCTTGTGGAATTCTCTGCCTCGCTCCACAAATCTCTCCCCAAGACTTCACTGTTAAGGGATACGTAACTAAACACTAACATTTTCTTACCTCAGTTCCTCTCCTCCTTTTGTCATACCTTGAACCCCCATAGCATGTAAGCCTACACACTGAGCTGTCTTGTAGATCACCTTCATGAGACATTATTTACAACAGCGCAACACTTTGAAGGGCGCTCTACTTATTTATCCACTATAAATGCTACCTTGCATATTAGACCTATGTTTATAGCACTATGGAATCTATTGACACTCTACAAACAACTGATAACAATAAATACTAAGGCCTCTATTTATCAAGCTGTCAATTCCGCAGCATATTTGTGGTGAGCCTGATTCGTCTTGCTTATCAAACCCTACAAACCAGCAAAAGTATAATTTAGTGACATAACATATGATCCACCGGACTCAGTCCGACACAGATCGATACTTAAGTCACTACAGATGTTCCGAACGCAAGTTCAGCACTATCTGACTACTTTTGCTAGTTATCAAATAACTAGCAGGTACGCTCGGCACTTTTCCGGCCCAGTGTACCTGGTTTTCAATCCGCCGCCCTGGAGGCCGCAGATACCATAGGAATCAATGGGAGTCGGAAAGCAGCAAAAGCTTATGTTCGCTGCTACCCGATATCCCATTGATTCCTATGGTAATGTCTACACCTAACACCCTAACATGTACCCCGAGTCTAAACACCCCTAATCTGCCCCCCCCTACACCGCCGCCACCTACATTATACTTATTAACCCCGAAACTGCCGCTCCCGGACCCCGCCGCAACTAAATAAAGTGTTTAACCCATAAACCGCTGCTCCCAGAGCCCACCGCCACCTACATTATATTTATTAACCCCTAATATGCCCTCCCTACACCGCCGCCACCTACATTATATTTATTAACCCCTAATCTGCACCCCCTACACCGCTGCCACTATATTAAATGTATTAACCCCTAAACCTAAGTCTAACCCTAACCCTAAGGTGATTGGAACAGTTAATAGAATGCAAGCTCAATCCTATTGGCTGATTGGATCAGCCAATAGGATTGAACTTCAATCCTATTGGCTGATTGCATCAGCCAATAGGATTTTTGCTACCTAATTCCGATTGGCTAATAGAATTCTATCAGCCAATCGGAATTCAAGGGACGCCATCTTGGACGACGTAAATTAAAGGTACCTTCATTCAGTCGTCGGATGTCGTTGGAAGAGGATGCTCCGCGGCGGATGTCTTGAAGATGGACCCGTTCCGCGACGGATGGATGAAGATAGAAAATGCCGTCTGGATGAAGACTTTTGCCCATCTGGAGGACCTCTTCTGGCCAGCTTGGATGAAGACTTCTGCCCATCTGGAGGACCACTTCGCTTCGTTGAGGACTTCGGCTCGGTTGGGTGAAGACGTCTCAAGGTAGGGTGATCTTCAAGAGGTTAGTGTTAGGTTTTTTTAAGGGGGGATTGGGTGGGTTTTAGAGTAGGGTTGGGTTTGTGGGTGGTGGGTTTTAATGTTGGGGGGGTATTGTATTTTTTTTTTACAGGTAAAAGAGCTGATTACTTTGGGGCAATGCCCCGCAAAAGGCCCTTTTAAGGGCTATTTGTAATTTAGTATAGGGTAGGGCTTTTTATTATTTTTATTAGGGGGATTATATTAGGTGTAATTAGTTTAAAAACTTGGAATTATTTTATTATTTTCTGTAATATAGTGTTTGTTTGTTTTTGTACTTTAGATAATTTTATTTAATTTTATTTAATTGTAGTTAATTGTAGTTAATGTAGGTAATTAATTTAATGATAGTGTAGTGTTAGGTGTAATTGTAACTTAGGTTAGGTTTTATTTTACAGGTACTTTTGTATTTATTTTAACTAGGTAGTTATTAAATAGTTAATAACTATTTAATAACTATTGTAGCTAGTTAAAATAAATACAAAGTTGCCTGTAAAATAAAAATAAATCCTAAGATAGCTACAATGTAACTATTAGTTATATTGTAGCTATCTTAGGGTTTATTTTATAGGTAAGTATTTAGTTTTAAATAGGAATAATTTATTTCGATTTAGTTAAATTATATTTACGTTAGGGGGTGTTAGGGTTAGTGTTAGACTTAGGTTTAGGGGTTATTACATTTAATATATTGGCGGCGGTATAGGGGGGCAGATTAGGGGTTAATAAATATAATGTAGGTGGCAGTGGGCTCCAGGAGCGGCGGTTTAGGGGTTAAATACTTTATTTAGTTGCGGCGGGGTCCGGTAGCGGCAGGATAGGGGTTAATAACTTTATGTAGGTGGCGGCGGTATAGGGGCAGAAGATTAGGGGTTAATATGTATAATGTAGGTGGCGGTGGGCTCCGGGAACGGTGGTTTAGGGGTTAATAACTTTATTTAGGTGTGGCAGGGTCCGGGAGCGGCAGGATAGGGGTAAACAGTTTAGTATAGTGTGGGTGTTTAGTGACAGGGTACCAATAAAGCTGTAAAAAAGCTGAAGAGCAGCGAGATCGATGACTGTTAGTTAACAACAGTCCGCTGCTCATCACACCGTACTTGGTGCACGGCTTTTTGACAGCTTTTTTGATAATTTTGGAGAACGTATTCAGGTCCGCGGCAGCGATGTTAGGCGATCTTAGGCGAGCGTATTGGTGCCATCGAATGCAGGTAAGTTGACAGCTTGATAAATAGAGGCCAAAGTATTTTCCCAGATATTTTTTTATGCATTTAATTAACTCTGGTATTAATATTTATTTATTTGTGATATTTAAATATGTATTTATGGGGAAGTTTTTTATTACCTTACTAATGCCATGTTGTGCAGAAACTACATCACAACACCTCAAGTACAGGATGGAATTATTCTCCAGACAGGCTATAGGTTTGCAGGTAGTCAACCTATTTACCAGGGATTACGACTTGGGTTGCAGGTTCTATCAGAAGGGCATTTACAATTTGATAAATCTGCCTCTATGTATCATTAATGATCTCACAGGTATGATCAAGGGGTGGCGGTTATGTTTGGAATTTCCTAGTTTTTATACATTTGAATGAAAAGCTTTTTGAGTATGAATTTCCGGTTTTACTTGATGACGCATTTAGTTAAGAAAATGCATTCCATTGAGCTCATCAAATTTTAATACATAATGTTACAGCCAGGAGGTTACAGCATTTGAACGAATACCCATTTCCATTGAGTTAAGGTACACCAACACTTATGTCATCTTACCTCTAAACACATCACTAGGTTTAGAATAATTCTATATGAGCTCCAATGAATGACTTATTCATTAGAGCATATCATTTTATCATTAGAGATTCTACAACTCTAAATGTTTAACTCTTGTGAAGTGGGTAAAAACCTTAATTTAAAGTAGCACTTGGGAGCCACAGAGCACAAGATGAAACTGCTGATTATCCAATCGACAGGGCTAGTCAGTTTCTGCTCAAGGCCAGCAATGCTCTGTGGCTGCCAAGCAGTACTTTAACTAAGTGTTTCATCCCTTTGTGGGAGTTAAACACATAAAGATGCAGTGTTGCTAGAGACAACATTATATTCTAAAATAAATTACAGAATTTCACTAAATGGAGGGTTTTTGCGCATGTCAGCACGCGTATTACAAGTTGAAAGTCAAAAGTTTTGCACAAACACTAACCCATCAAACATTAAAATGTGAACTTAGAATATCGCAACTGTGTTAATGTATTCCCCATTGACTTCAATCTAGCATGAAAAGTGTAAAAAACCCAAAAACTTACACCCATATTTGCGTGCAAACTCGGAACAGATATGTTCTATTTATTCATAAATAAATATATATATAATTATATAAAAGGTATAGATATATACAGATATATAGGAATATCTATTTATAAATACTTAGAACATATTCCCCTATGTGAAGAATATTGAAATGTGAAATATTTACAGTACAAACACAGTTAAACACTTTATTAAATACTAGTCCTCTTATGCTCTCTCTCTCCCCCT